>NW_026735125.1:150000-157500 GCF_949786415.1 Peromyscus eremicus
TAGGATAAGAATTTATACTGTATCAAGCTGATACTAGAAAAATAAAAACCTTTAATCCCAGGCAGATGCAGGTGAATCTCTGTGAGTTTGAGACTAGCCTGGTCTACAAAGCAAGCTCCAGGAGAGCCAGAAATGTTACACAGAGAAACCCTGTCTCAAAAATATCAATCAAAGCCGGGCGGTGGCGGCGCACGCCAGTGATCCCAGCACTCGGGAGGCAGAGGCAGGTGGATCTCTGTGAGTTCGAGGCCAGCCTGGTCTACTACAGAGCTAGTCCAGGACAGGCTCCAAAGCTACAGAGAAACCCTGTCTCGAAAAACCCAAAAAATCAATCAAGAAATCAAAAAATAAAATAAAATAAAACTTCCAGGAGCAACAGTTTTCTCTGTGTCAGTTTTTAATTTCTTCTCCTGTTAACTTCATTTTACATTTAGTTTAATTTCAAAATGTATTTATGTGTCTCTGGGTGTGCCTCTCTGTGTGTGTGCATGCATGCCGGGGGGTCGGGGTGGGGGTGGGGGTGGGGGTCATAGTTCTAAACTTTTCAGGCACTACTGCTCTTTTCTGGGCTATTGACCTCACCAACATGGAAGCATTCACGAGGATGGCAGGCATCTTGGCCGGGGACCTCACCAAGATAGAAGCCACCATGTGACATGCTATGCAAGGTCCTTTTTGTTCTCTTTGTTTCCTAGCCTCTAGAGGGCCAGAACTGAAAAAAAAAAAAAAAAAAAAAAAAAAAGGGAAGGGAAAAAAAAGAAAGAAAGAAAGAAAGAAAGAAAACAGAAGGTCACAAAGCCCCTCTCTCTGCCTCCTGAATGCTGGGATGAAAGGCATTCACCACCACCTCCCTGCAGGCAAGAAATGTGTATTTACAGACCGGGGAAAACAACAACAACCACACACACACACACACACACACACACACACACACACACACACACACACGGAGAGACAGAGACTTCCAGGAGAATCAGGATGACACAAATAGAGCCTGTCTCTCAAAAAACAGCAACAACCACAAAAAAGTTAAAATTAAATAAATAGACATGAACACAAATTATAATTCACTTGGGATCAAACAAACAACAGACAGCAGTGCTGGGGAACTGATTTATGAGGGGAAGGGTAAGCCCCGGGCTCCAGACAACTCCATGTCATTCAGGCCTCTTTTTTTTTTTTTTTTTTTTTTTTTTTTTTTAAAAAAGTCAGAGATCCAGCAAGTTGCTGGGGAGGTGGTTTGAGAGCACTGGCTGCTTTCCCGGAGGTCTTTCTTGAGTCAATTCCCAGCAACCACACAGTGTCTCACAACCAACTATATTTTTTTAAAAACACACAATGAGTCCAACATTCCTTACACAAGAGACTCAGCACCCATCTATATAAAGCGCCCCCACCCCCATCCCCCCCCATTGAAGTCCCCTTTGCTCTTTGAGAAAGCAGCGTTTTTGTGCTTGTCTCCCTGTTTGTGCTATGTAATAATAGCAGCAGCAGCAGCAGCATATTTAAAATAATTTGGAGTAGCTCACTAGCTCACTACTTTCGTGGCAGTGCTCAGAAAGAAGCCCTGGGATAATTTGTCAGGAGCACAGATAGAGAGACAGACAGGCCCTGTCTAAAAAAAAAAAAAAAAAAAGAAAGAAAGAAAGAAAGAAAGAAAGAAAGAAAGAAAGAAAAGAAAAGTTAAAATATGACGTAAAGCAAATAAATTGTTTGTTTTGTTTTGTCCGTCCGTCCCCCCGTCCCCCCCCCCCCCCCGCAGAAACCTGAAAGTGACTGGATTCAAATTAGCAGTGAAGGTTTTCCCCAACTGCAACAAGAAGGTAGTGCTTAACTGGAAGGCAACAGATATGCATATCTAAGGAGACAAGTGGAGCTGTGGCCTCACCCTTGAGCCTTTCTTCCCTAAAGTTTCTGGCACAAGGTCAAAGGTTAGATGGTGACCATGAACTTTTCTTGCCTGTAAGGCTGTGCACCAAGGCAGGGCGGCAGTGGCACACGCCTTTAATTCCAGCACACCTTTAGGCCAGCCTGGTCTACAGAGTGAGATCCAGGACAGGCACCAAAATTACACGGAGAAAACCTGTCTTGAAAAACAAATTCTGTGTATCACACTTCTGCCTGATGCCCCCAGAGGATAAATGTGGACATCAGGGCCCATGGGACTGGAGATCCAACCCATCATTTATCACTGCATGAGGAATGGGAGAAAACAGAAATCTGGAATAAAAGAGAGGGGGGGAGGGGAATCCCTCAAGAAAATGAAAACATGGCACTACACAACCTCTGGAACACAGTAAAATCAGTCCTATGAGTACACTTATAGCTCTAACTTCCCACTTAAAAAAAAAGTCTAAGAGCTGCCCAATTTTCTATCTCACTGTGTCTGACGGCTGGCTGAACCTTGGAAATCCCAAAGGAAGAGGTCTGTCTGGGCAGTAGGAGGAAAGAGGAGCCTGTGAAGGCAGAGCAGGCAAAGTCATGAAAGAGAAGATGAGGTGTATTTATTTATTTATTTATTTATTTATTTATTTATTTATTTATTTATTATACACACACACACACACACACACACACACACATATACATATATTGTTTCTCGCCGGCTGTTGGTGGGGCATGCCTTTAATCCCAGCACTCGGGAAAACAAAAAAAACAAACAAAAAAAAAAGACAGGGTTTCTCTATGTAGTCTTAGAGCCTGTCCTGGCTCTCGCTCTATAGACCAGGCTGGCCTCTAACTCACCGAGATATGCCTGGATCAAATTTATTCATCTCTCTCTGTATCTCTGTCTCGCGCGCGCGTGCGTGCGTGCGTGCATGCGTGCGTGTGTGTGTGTGTGTGTGTGTGTGTGTGTGTGTGTATGTATGAGAGAGAGAGAGAGAGAGAGAGAGAGAGAGAGAGAGAGAGAGAGAGAGATGAAGTTATGATTCAGACACTTGCTAGGTCACAGAGTTAAAATGTTTTTTCAGTTAATGTGTGGCTGGCTGCCATCTTGTCTCACCAAGATGGAAGCAACCATGTGTAACCCCAAGGAATATATAAATCAGAATGACAGGACCAGTATCATACCCTGTATTCACACTGAGCTGTCTAATAATCATAGTAGTATCTCTCTCTCTTTTTAAAATTAGACTAAAGATGATTTGTTTCATTTTCTTTTTTCTTTTTTCTTAAATCTCCAACTGATAACCACTGGAGAAGAAAATGTTGTTTTTCTCTACAACAGAGTCTCACTACTGAGTATATGAACCACACACACCTCAGGCCTCAATTGGATTTTGATTGGGTGGGTGGAGAGAATCTGGAAGGAGTTATGGAAAAGCAAACCATGATCAGAAGACGTTGTAGGAAATAAAAAAAAATTTAAAAAAGGAAGGAAGGAAGGAAGGAAGGAAGAAGTCATCCTATGAAAAAAAAAAGTCTCCACCTGTAGTGGGTATTGTCTCCACCCATAGACCTTGGTTGGGCTTTCATCCTAAAAAATTTTTTTTTCTTTTTGGTTTTTCGACACATGGTTTCCCCTGTGTAGCTTTGGCTCCTTTCCTGGAATTCACTCTGTAGCCCAGGCTGGCCTCGAACCCAGAGATCCGCCTGCCTCTCCTTCACAAGTGCTAGGATGAAAGGTGTGCACCACCACCACCACCACCACCACCACCACCACCACCACCACCACCACCCGGCAGGCTATCCCAAAGTTTAAACCTTCTGTTTCGAGATTAATAATGATTAAGTTTTCCTAACAGCAATTTCTGAAGTCTCCGGAAGGAAGATGGGGCCCCACCCACAACAAAAATTCTACCTGGTTTGGGTTGGCGATGTAGCTCAGTGGTAGAATGCTTGCCTAGCAAGCACAAGGCCCTGGTCCTCAGCTCCAGAAAACAAACAAAGAAACAAACAAAGAAACAAAGAAACAAAGAAACGAAGAAACGAATGAATGAATGAATGAATGAATGAATGAGTGAATGAATCTACCTGGTTCATAATGATGCTATTGAGCCGTTTGGACTATAAACTGCCCAAGATAGTTCCAAAAAGGTGTAATCCATCCATCTTACGCATAACATCACATAAACCACAAAAAGGAAACAACAACAACAACAACAACATAAATAAATAAATAAATAAATAAATAAATAAATAAATAAATAAATAAATAAAACAAAGTACAATAAAATAAAACCAAAAAACAAAAAAGAACGCAGCTGAACTTTGTGACTGTAAATGTTAGGATTCCAGCCACTCCTCCAGCTATGTGACCGCAAGCAAGGGGGGGGGGGGGTCTTAACATCATCTGTGCGCTGCGTAAGCCCACATGCACACGTGCAGGGGAATCCTAGGAGGAAAGAAAGAAAGACAGAGAGAGAGAGAGACAGAGAGAGAGAGAGAGAGAGGGAGGGAGGGAGGGAGGGAGGAGAAATCATCTATTCAAAATAAAAATTCCCAAACCCCTCCAAAGAACAAAAAAAAAAAAAAAAACAACCAACCAACCAACCAACCAACCAACCAACCCACCACAGCTGTGAGTGTTAAGTGTTCTTTTCCCGCATACGCAACCCACTCCCAGCCAGCCAGCTAGTGTGCAATTCTGTCCCAGGTGAGGAATATCCAAAATGCAGAGTGTTTGGGAACGTTCGGCCTCATATTGGACCAGTCTATGAGTGCTTGTCCAACGGGTCCCCAGAGGAAAGCAACACTCACGGGGACAGTCTCACTGCTGGACAGCAGTGAGTGCAGAAGAAACACACTGCTGGGGCCTCTACTTGCAGTAGTGATGATCCTCTTGGCGGTTTTAGTGCCGCCATTTTGTCAATCATGCATGGGACAGATATGATCATTCATTCCTGGGGTGGGGGGTGGGGGGGACAAAAACAAAAACAAAAACAAAACAAAACAAAACAAAACAAAACAAAACACCCCAACATTCTTTGGAAGCTAGCTGATGCATCTCAGGGGTCTTGTCTGGAGATGATGCCAGCTCGATATTTGGCCAAGCTCACCAAATGATCATCGTTGTTATGTCTTGATGTAAAAGTTGGGAAAGAAGCTACGCCTGACATACTTGTTTTAAGTGGATGGAGGTTAACGTCGGAGGATGGGAGAAAAAAAACATGTTTGTGAATATGGGAAAACATGCCCGCTCGCTTTTTGATGTGTATCGGTAGGTAGGTAGGTAGGTAGGTAGGTAGGTAGGTAGGTAGGTAGGTACACTGGTATGAAAGTAACTCATCTGGTGGTCAGACACTTGATTTCTTCGAGACGCCGCAGCAGCCCCTTCCATATATCATATCGAAGTTAGGAAAGGAAAAGGGGGCTCCAGCTAATACGGTTATGGGATTTTAAAGCGCTTCATCTCTCTGTCTGCCTGGCCAAGCATTCCCCGGAGACACAAAACCATTCATGAAAAACCAAACCGGTGGGTGCAACCGACCGACCGAACCTCTCTAGGTCTGTAGGTGTTTCATAACCAGTCTCGGAGAGACTGTCTCCACCACCCCCACCCCCACCCCACCCCCCCACCCCCACCCCCCACCCCCGGCCCCACCCTCCACCTCCCAGGTCAACCAGATCCCAGGAAATCTGTCTGTGGGTGCGCCATTTTCATCCGCGGGGAAGTGGACTGATTCTAACCAGTGTCTGTTCTGGAAAGAGGAGGGACAACAAAGAGGAACCAAATTCCTCCAAGCTTCCAAAAGAAACCATCTGAGATGAGATGTTACCTGCTTGGACATCTGTTATTCATGAATGATTCTCTTCCTGATAACACTCTTTCTGAAAGTGTACAGGACAGTGAGTTCTAAAACACACCCACTAACACACACAGCCATAAGCCGAGGGTGGGGAGTAGGGATTTGAGGGACCCATGAAATTAAAAGTCAACAAACAACCGGGAACTCTTCATTCTTTGGTTTATTTATTTATTTATTTATTTATTTATTTATTTATTTATTTATTTATTTAAGTATACCGAGGAAGAGGGCAGGGCATGGGTGGGGTTGTAGGGGAAAGAGATGTCTTCCTAAATTTCTTCTTTTGTTGTATGTGTGTGATTCGTTTCGTGACTCGGGGAAGGAAGGAGGACAGTTGCAGTCAATCCAGACCGGCAAGGTGGATGGATGGTGGATCCAGCCTGGATACAGAGCAGAAGAAAATAAATGAAATGAATTGTTTTATTCAAACAAACAGCCAATACCCTCCTCACCACAATGCTCCACTCTCCCACCACCCCATCTGTCGTGTGCGTGCGTGCGTGCGTGCGTGCGTGCGTGCGTGCGTGCGTGCCCGCCTGTGCGCGTGTACGCGCCAGCCAGCCAGCCAGCCAGCCAGCCAGCCAGCCAGCACTGAATGATACATATAAAATATAAAGTCAGTAGCTAGCTGCTTTGCTAGCTACTGACTTTAATCCAGCACGATTGAGTGAGTGAGTTGGAAGGGCTAGATAACAAGATAAAATAAAAATCGGACAGCTGAGGAATGTGTGTGCGCAAGAGAGGGAGGCACGGAGGCACGGAGGCACGGAGGCACGCACGGAGGCACGCACGGAGGCACGCACGCACGCACGCACGCACGCACGCACGCACGCACGCACGCACGCAGTAAAAAAACAAAGGCAGTGAAAGGCTGTTTGACTTGTTATATGTATTTGAAACAACAAAAACAACAGCAGCAGCAACAACTACCACCACCAAGGACAGTCACAACCACATAGCAGTGGGTGCCTTCACTGCCCCGCCCCCAAGGTTATCAAATTGAAAAGGCCAACTGGTCAACCTCTTAACAAGTAAATAAGTAATTAAAAATAAAATAAACAAATTGAGTGGATAGATACTGCATACATATATATACACACACACACAAGCATAATATATAAATTCATGTAAGCTATAATTATCGGAAAGGCCAACTGGTCGACCTCCTTTTAAACACTAAAAATCAAATCAAATCAAATCAAATCAAATCAAATCAAATCAAATTACAACCACTACACAAGTGTCCTAACAGACAGACAGACAGACAGACAGACAAATAAATAAATAAATAAATAAATAAATAAATAAATAAATAAATAAATAAATAAATAAATGGATGAATGAATAAACAGACAGACAAACAAACAAACAAACAAACAAGTAGTGCGTGCATGCATACATACATACATACATACATACATACATACATACATACATACATACATGGAAAGGCCAACTGGTCAACCTCCTTTTATATTTTATATATATATTTTTTTTAAAAAAAAAAGGGCCGCCCTGAATTTTATTTATTTTTAAATGTTATACATATATAGGTATATAGGTATATATATATATATATATATATATATATGTTAAAAAAAAAAAAAAAAAAAAAAAAAAAAAAGTCCAGCGGGGACATCTGGTCAACCCACATCCAGGGACGGGACACAGGCTCCCTCCCGAGACAAAGTCCGGTCCCGGACATCTGGTCGACCCGCTGCCTCCACGGGAAGAGAGCAAAAGAGCCCCG
>NW_026735126.1:0-167304 GCF_949786415.1 Peromyscus eremicus
ACACAGGGCAAATAGCACTGGCATCTGTTCCCAGCATGTACAGTGTATTGGACGGAAGAGGCGCTACTATTCTTGTCAGTTTCATAAGCAGAGTTGAACTAGATATGGCCCCTGTGTGTAGGAAGCACAGTTCTTTTGTTCTGAGCAAGCTCACTGTTCTGGCCCTATAGGAAACACTGTAGAGTAGAAGAGTGCTCGTTTCTCAAAAGCAGAGTGTATTTCTTGTAAGGCGAGCTAGCGTTTGTTTCCCAGTCCTAAATGGAGTTGAATCCCATGCAGTTTCTGGTCCTATGAGCAAGAGTTGTTTTCTGGTAATTAGAGTCACTATTGAGCTCCCATTGCCATACACAGTGCAAATAGCCTTTGCTTATGTTCCCAGCAAGTTCAGTGTATTGCACTGAAGAAAAGCTACTGTTCTTGTCAGTTTCCTAAGCAGAGTTGAGCTAGCTATGTCCCGTGTGTGTAGGAACTACAGTTCTTTTGTTCTGAGCAAGCTCACTGTTCTGGCCCTAAAGGAAACACAGTAGAGTAGAAGAGTGCTCTATTCTCAAAAGCAGAGTGTGTTTCTTGTAAGGCGAGCTAGCGTTTGTTTCCCAGTCGTAAATGGAGTTGAATCCCAGGCAGTTTCTGGTCCTACGAGCAAGAGTTGTTTTCTGGTAAGAAGAGTATCTATTGAGCATTCGTTGCCATACACAGTGCAAATAGCACTGGAGTCTGTTCCCAGCAAGTACAGTGTATTGGACTGAAGAGGAGCTACTGTTCTTGTCAGTTTCCTAAGCAGAGTTGAACTAGATATGGCCCGTGTGTGTATGAAGCACAGTTCTTTTGTTCTGAGCAAGCTCACAGTTCGGACCTCATAGATAACACAGTTGGTAGAAAGGTGCTCTTTTCTCAAAAGCAGAGTGTGTTTCTTGTAAGGCGAGCTAGTGTTTGTTTCCCAGTCAGAAATGGAGTTGAATCCCATGCAGTTTCTGGTCCTACCAGCAAGAGTTCTTTTCTGGTAAGAAGAGTCACTATTGTGCTCCCATTGTCATACACAAGGCAAATAGCACTGGTGTCTAATCCCAGGAAGTACAGTGTATTGGACTGAAGAGGATCTACCTTTCTTGTCAGTTTCCTAAGCAGAATTGAACTAGATATGGCCGTGTGTGTAGGAAGCACAGTTTTTTGTTCTGAGCAAGCTCACTGTTCTGGCCCTATAGGAAACAAAGTAGAGTAGAAGAGTGATGGTTTCGAAAAAGCAGTGTGTCTTTCTTGTAAGACGATCTAGCGTTTGTTTCCCAGTCCTAAATGGAGTTGAATCACATGCAGTTTCTGGTCCTACAAGCAAGAGTTGTTTTCTGGTAAGGAAAGTCACTATTGCGCTCCCATTGCCATACACAGTGCAAATAGCACTCGCGTCTGTTCCCAGCAAGTGCAGTGTATTGGACTGAAGAAGAGCTACTGTTCTTGTCAGTTTCCTAAGCAGAGTTGAACTAGATATGGCCCATGTATGTAGGAAACACAGTTCTTTTGTTCTGAGCAAGCTCTCTGTACGGACCTCATAAGAAACACAGTAGAGTAGAAGACTGCTCTTTTCTCAAAAGCAGAGTGTGTTTCTTGTAAGGCGAGCTAGCGTTTGTTTCCCAATCCTAAATGGAGATGAATCACATGCAGTTGCTTGTCCTTCAAGTAAGAGATGTTTTCTAGTAAGAAGAGTCACTATTGCACTCCCATTGTCATACACAGGGCAAATAGCACTGGCGTCTGTTCCCAGCATGTACAGTGTATTGGACTGAAGAGCATCTACTGTTCTTCTCAGTTTCCTAAGCAGAGTTGAACTAGATATGGCCCGTGTGTGTAGGAAGCACAGTTCTTTTGTTCTGAGATTGCTCACTGTTCCGGCCTTATAGGAAAGACATTAGAGTAGAAGAGTGCTCCTTTCTCAAAAGCAGAGTGTGTTTCTTGTAAGTCAAGCTAGCGTTTGTTTCCCTGTCCTAAATGGTGTTGAATCACATGCAGTTTCTGGTCCTACGAGCAAGAGTTGTTTTCTGGTAAGAAGAGTCACTATTGCGCTCCCATTGTCATAAACGGGGCAAATAGCACTGGCATCTGTGTACAGATGTATTGGACTGAAGAGGATCTGCTGTTCTTGTCAGTTTCCTAAGCATAATTGAACTAGATATGGCCCGTGTGTGTAGGAAGCACAGTTCTTTTGTTCTGAGCAAGCTCACTGTTCGGACCCCATAGGAAACACAGTAGAGTAGAGGAGTGCTCTTTTCTCAAAAGCAGAGTGTGTTTCTTGTAAGGTGAGCTAGCGTTTGTTTCCCAATCAGAAATGGAGTTGAGTCACATCCAGTTTTTGGTCCTATGAGCAAGAGTTGTTTTCTGGTAAGGAAAGTCACTATTGTGGTCCCAATGCCATACACAGTGCAAATAGCACTCGTGTCTGTTCCCAGCAAGAACAGTGTATTGGACTGAAGAGGAGCTACTGTTCTTGTCAGTTTCCTAAGCAGAGTTGAACTAGATATGGCCCGTGTGTAGGAAGCACAGTTCTTTTGTTCTGAGCAAGCTCACTGTTCGGACCCTATAGGAAAGACAGTAGAGTAGAAGAGTGCTCTTTTCTCAAAAGCAGAGTGTGTTTCTTGTAAGGCGAGCTAGCGTTTATTTCCCAGTCCTAAATGGAGTTGAATCACATGCAGTTTCTTATCCTATGAGCAAGAGTTGTTTTCTGGTAAGAAGAGTCACTATTGCGCTCCCATTGTCATACACAGGGCAAATAGCACTGGCGTCTGTTCCAAGCAAGTACAGTGTATTGGAGTGAAGCAGAGCTACTGTTCATGTCAGTTTCCAAAGTGTATTTGAACTAGATATGGCCCGTTTGTGTAGGAAGCACAGTTCTTTTGTTCTGAGCAAGCTCACTGTTCGGACCCCATGGGAAACACAGTAGAGTAGAAGAGTGCTCTTTTCTCACAAGCAGAGTGTGTTTTTTGTAAGGCGAGATAGCGTTGTTTCCCATTCCTAAATGGAGTTGAATCTCATGCAGTTTTTGGTCCTACGACCATGAGTTGTTTTCCGGTAAGGAAAGTCACTATTGCGCTCCCATTTCCATACACAGTGCAAATAGCACTCAATCTGTTCCCAGCAAGTACAGTGTATTGGACTGAAGCGTAGCTACTGTTCTTGTCAGTTTCCTAAGCAGAGTTGAAGTAGATATGGCCCCTGTGCTTAGGAAGCACAGTTCTTTTGTTCTGAGCAAGCTCACTATTCGGACCCCATAGGAAACGCAGTAGAGTAGAAGAGTGCTCTTTTCTCAAAATCAGAGTGTCTTTCTTGTAAGGCGAGCTAGTGTTTGTTTCCCAGTCAGAAATGGAGTTGAATTACATGCAGTTTCTGGTCCTATGAGCAAGAGTTGTTTTTTGATAAGAAGAGTCACTATTGTGCTCCTATTGCCATACACAGTGCAAATAGCACTCGCGTCTGTTCTCAGCAAGTACAGTGTATTGGACTGAATAGGAGCTACTGTTCTTGTCAGTTTCCTAAGCAGAATTGAACTAGATATGGCCCGTGTGTGTAGGAAGCACAGTTCTTTTGTTCTGAGCAAGCTCAATGTTCGGACCCCATATGAACCACAGTAGAATAGAAGACTGCTCTTTTCTCAAAAGCAGAGTGTGTTTCTTGTAAGGCGAGCTAGCATTTGTTTCCCAGTCCTAAATGGAGTTGAATCCCATGCAGTTTCTGGTCCTACCAGCAAGAGTTCTTTTCTGGTAAGAAGAGTCACTATTGTGCTCCCATTGTCATACACAAGGCAAATAGCACTGGTGTCTAATCCCAGGAAGTACAGTGTATTGGACTGAAGAGGATCTACCTTTCTTGTCAGTTTCCTAAGCAGAATTGAACTAGATATGGCCGTGTGTGTAGGAAGCACAGTTTTTTGTTCTGAGCAAGCTCACTGTTCTGGCCCTATAGGAAACAAAGTAGAGTAGAAGAGTGATGGTTTCGAAAAAGCAGTGTGTCTTTCTTGTAAGACGATCTAGCGTTTGTTTCCCAGTCCTAAATGGAGTTGAATCACATGCAGTTTCTGGTCCTACAAGCAAGAGTTGTTTTCTGGTAAGGAAAGTCACTATTGCGCTCCCATTGCCATACACAGTGCAAATAGCACTCGCGTCTGTTCCCAGCAAGTGCAGTGTATTGGACTGAAGAAGAGCTACTGTTCTTGTCAGTTTCCTAAGCAGAGTTGAACTAGATATGGCCCATGTATGTAGGAAACACAGTTCTTTTGTTCTGAGCAAGCTCTCTGTACGGACCTCATAAGAAACACAGTAGAGTAGAAGACTGCTCTTTTCTCAAAAGCAGAGTGTGTTTCTTGTAAGGCGAGCTAGCGTTTGTTTCCCAATCCTAAATGGAGATGAATCACATGCAGTTGCTTGTCCTTCAAGTAAGAGATGTTTTCTAGTAAGAAGAGTCACTATTGCACTCCCATTGTCATACACAGGGCAAATAGCACTGGCGTCTGTTCCCAGCATGTACAGTGTATTGGACTGAAGAGCATCTACTGTTCTTCTCAGTTTCCTAAGCAGAGTTGAACTAGATATGGCCCGTGTGTGTAGGAAGCACAGTTCTTTTGTTCTGAGATTGCTCACTGTTCCGGCCTTATAGGAAAGACATTAGAGTAGAAGAGTGCTCCTTTCTCAAAAGCAGAGTGTGTTTCTTGTAAGTCAAGCTAGCGTTTGTTTCCCTGTCCTAAATGGTGTTGAATCACATGCAGTTTCTGGTCCTACGAGCAAGAGTTGTTTTCTGGTAAGAAGAGTCACTATTGCGCTCCCATTGTCATAAACGGGGCAAATAGCACTGGCATCTGTGTACAGATGTATTGGACTGAAGAGGATCTGCTGTTCTTGTCAGTTTCCTAAGCATAATTGAACTAGATATGGCCCGTGTGTGTAGGAAGCACAGTTCTTTTGTTCTGAGCAAGCTCACTGTTCGGACCCCATAGGAAACACAGTAGAGTAGAGGAGTGCTCTTTTCTCAAAAGCAGAGTGTGTTTCTTGTAAGGTGAGCTAGCGTTTGTTTCCCAATCAGAAATGGAGTTGAGTCACATCCAGTTTTTGGTCCTATGAGCAAGAGTTGTTTTCTGGTAAGGAAAGTCACTATTGTGGTCCCAATGCCATACACAGTGCAAATAGCACTCGTGTCTGTTCCCAGCAAGAACAGTGTATTGGACTGAAGAGGAGCTACTGTTCTTGTCAGTTTCCTAAGCAGAGTTGAACTAGATATGGCCCGTGTGTAGGAAGCACAGTTCTTTTGTTCTGAGCAAGCTCACTGTTCGGACCCTATAGGAAAGACAGTAGAGTAGAAGAGTGCTCTTTTCTCAAAAGCAGAGTGTGTTTCTTGTAAGGCGAGCTAGCGTTTATTTCCCAGTCCTAAATGGAGTTGAATCACATGCAGTTTCTTATCCTATGAGCAAGAGTTGTTTTCTGGTAAGAAGAGTCACTATTGCGCTCCCATTGTCATACACAGGGCAAATAGCACTGGCGTCTGTTCCAAGCAAGTACAGTGTATTGGAGTGAAGCAGAGCTACTGTTCATGTCAGTTTCCAAAGTGTATTTGAACTAGATATGGCCCGTTTGTGTACGAAGCACAGTTCTTTTGTTCTGAGCAAGCTCACTGTTCGGACCCCATGGGAAACACAGTAGAGTAGAAGAGTGCTCTTTTCTCACAAGCAGAGTGTGTTTTTTGTAAGGCGAGATAGCGTTGTTTCCCATTCCTAAATGGAGTTGAATCTCATGCAGTTTTTGGTCCTACGACCATGAGTTGTTTTCCGGTAAGGAAAGTCACTATTGCGCTCCCATTTCCATACACAGTGCAAATAGCACTCAATCTGTTCCCAGCAAGTACAGTGTATTGGACTGAAGCGTAGCTACTGTTCTTGTCAGTTTCCTAAGCAGAGTTGAAGTAGATATGGCCCCTGTGCTTAGGAAGCACAGTTCTTTTGTTCTGAGCAAGCTCACTATTCGGACCCCATAGGAAACGCAGTAGAGTAGAAGAGTGCTCTTTTCTCAAAATCAGAGTGTCTTTCTTGTAAGGCGAGCTAGTGTTTGTTTCCCAGTCAGAAATGGAGTTGAATTACATGCAGTTTCTGGTCCTATGAGCAAGAGTTGTTTTTTGATAAGAAGAGTCACTATTGTGCTCCTATTGCCATACACAGTGCAAATAGCACTCGCGTCTGTTCTCAGCAAGTACAGTGTATTGGACTGAATAGGAGCTACTGTTCTTGTCAGTTTCCTAAGCAGAATTGAACTAGATATGGCCCGTGTGTGTAGGAAGCACAGTTCTTTTGTTCTGAGCAAGCTCAATGTTCGGACCCCATATGAACCACAGTAGAATAGAAGACTGCTCTTTTCTCAAAAGCAGAGTGTGTTTCTTGTAAGGCGAGCTAGCATTTGTTTCCCAGTCCTAAATGGAGTTGAATCCCATGCAGTTTCTGGTCCTACCAGCAAGAGTTCTTTTCTGGTAAGAAGAGTCACTATTGTGCTCCCATTGTCATACACAAGGCAAATAGCACTGGTGTCTAATCCCAGGAAGTACAGTGTATTGGACTGAAGAGGATCTACCTTTCTTGTCAGTTTCCTAAGCAGAATTGAACTAGATATGGCCGTGTGTGTAGGAAGCACAGTTTTTTGTTCTGAGCAAGCTCACTGTTCTGGCCCTATAGGAAACAAAGTAGAGTAGAAGAGTGATGGTTTCGAAAAAGCAGTGTGTCTTTCTTGTAAGACGATCTAGCGTTTGTTTCCCAGTCCTAAATGGAGTTGAATCACATGCAGTTTCTGGTCCTACAAGCAAGAGTTGTTTTCTGGTAAGGAAAGTCACTATTGCGCTCCCATTGCCATACACAGTGCAAATAGCACTCGCGTCTGTTCCCAGCAAGTGCAGTGTATTGGACTGAAGAAGAGCTACTGTTCTTGTCAGTTTCCTAAGCAGAGTTGAACTAGATATGGCCCATGTATGTAGGAAACACAGTTCTTTTGTTCTGAGCAAGCTCTCTGTACGGACCTCATAAGAAACACAGTAGAGTAGAAGACTGCTCTTTTCTCAAAAGCAGAGTGTGTTTCTTGTAAGGCGAGCTAGCGTTTGTTTCCCAATCCTAAATGGAGATGAATCACATGCAGTTGCTTGTCCTTCAAGTAAGAGATGTTTTCTAGTAAGAAGAGTCACTATTGCACTCCCATTGTCATACACAGGGCAAATAGCACTGGCGTCTGTTCCCAGCATGTACAGTGTATTGGACTGAAGAGCATCTACTGTTCTTCTCAGTTTCCTAAGCAGAGTTGAACTAGATATGGCCCGTGTGTGTAGGAAGCACAGTTCTTTTGTTCTGAGATTGCTCACTGTTCCGGCCTTATAGGAAAGACATTAGAGTAGAAGAGTGCTCCTTTCTCAAAAGCAGAGTGTGTTTCTTGTAAGTCAAGCTAGCGTTTGTTTCCCTGTCCTAAATGGTGTTGAATCACATGCAGTTTCTGGTCCTACGAGCAAGAGTTGTTTTCTGGTAAGAAGAGTCACTATTGCGCTCCCATTGTCATAAACGGGGCAAATAGCACTGGCATCTGTGTACAGATGTATTGGACTGAAGAGGATCTGCTGTTCTTGTCAGTTTCCTAAGCATAATTGAACTAGATATGGCCCGTGTGTGTAGGAAGCACAGTTCTTTTGTTCTGAGCAAGCTCACTGTTCGGACCCCATAGGAAACACAGTAGAGTAGAGGAGTGCTCTTTTCTCAAAAGCAGAGTGTGTTTCTTGTAAGGTGAGCTAGCGTTTGTTTCCCAATCAGAAATGGAGTTGAGTCACATCCAGTTTTTGGTCCTATGAGCAAGAGTTGTTTTCTGGTAAGGAAAGTCACTATTGTGGTCCCAATGCCATACACAGTGCAAATAGCACTCGTGTCTGTTCCCAGCAAGAACAGTGTATTGGACTGAAGAGGAGCTACTGTTCTTGTCAGTTTCCTAAGCAGAGTTGAACTAGATATGGCCCGTGTGTAGGAAGCACAGTTCTTTTGTTCTGAGCAAGCTCACTGTTCGGACCCTATAGGAAAGACAGTAGAGTAGAAGAGTGCTCTTTTCTCAAAAGCAGAGTGTGTTTCTTGTAAGGCGAGCTAGCGTTTATTTCCCAGTCCTAAATGGAGTTGAATCACATGCAGTTTCTTATCCTATGAGCAAGAGTTGTTTTCTGGTAAGAAGAGTCACTATTGCGCTCCCATTGTCATACACAGGGCAAATAGCACTGGCGTCTGTTCCAAGCAAGTACAGTGTATTGGAGTGAAGCAGAGCTACTGTTCATGTCAGTTTCCAAAGTGTATTTGAACTAGATATGGCCCGTTTGTGTAGGAAGCACAGTTCTTTTGTTCTGAGCAAGCTCACTGTTCGGACCCCATGGGAAACACAGTAGAGTAGAAGAGTGCTCTTTTCTCACAAGCAGAGTGTGTTTTTTGTAAGGCGAGATAGCGTTGTTTCCCATTCCTAAATGGAGTTGAATCTCATGCAGTTTTTGGTCCTACGACCATGAGTTGTTTTCCGGTAAGGAAAGTCACTATTGCGCTCCCATTTCCATACACAGTGCAAATAGCACTCAATCTGTTCCCAGCAAGTACAGTGTATTGGACTGAAGCGTAGCTACTGTTCTTGTCAGTTTCCTAAGCAGAGTTGAAGTAGATATGGCCCCTGTGCTTAGGAAGCACAGTTCTTTTGTTCTGAGCAAGCTCACTATTCGGACCCCATAGGAAACGCAGTAGAGTAGAAGAGTGCTCTTTTCTCAAAATCAGAGTGTCTTTCTTGTAAGGCGAGCTAGTGTTTGTTTCCCAGTCAGAAATGGAGTTGAATTACATGCAGTTTCTGGTCCTATGAGCAAGAGTTGTTTTTTGATAAGAAGAGTCACTATTGTGCTCCTATTGCCATACACAGTGCAAATAGCACTCGCGTCTGTTCTCAGCAAGTACAGTGTATTGGACTGAATAGGAGCTACTGTTCTTGTCAGTTTCCTAAGCAGAATTGAACTAGATATGGCCCGTGTGTGTAGGAAGCACAGTTCTTTTGTTCTGAGCAAGCTCAATGTTCGGACCCCATATGAACCACAGTAGAATACAAGACTGCTCTTTTCTCAAAAGCAGAGTGTGTTTCTTGTAAGGCGAGCTAGCATTTGTTTCCCAGTCCTAAATGGAGTTGAATCACATGCAGTTTCTTGTCCTACGAGCAGGAGTTGTTTTCTGGTAAGAAGAGTCACAATTGCGTTCCCATTGTCATACACGGCAAATAGCACTGGCCTCCATTCCCAGCATGTACAGTGTATTGGACTGAAGAGGATCTACTGTTCTTTTCAGTTTCCTAAGCAGAATTGAACTAGATATGGCCGTATTTTTATGAAGCACAGTTCTTTTGTTCTGAGCAAGCTCACTGTTCTGGCCCTATATGAAACACAGTAGAGTAGAAGAGTGCTCTTTTCTCAAAAGCAGAGTGTGTTTCCTGTAACGCGAGCTAGCATTTGTTTCCCAGTCCTAAATGGAGTTGAATCACATGCAGTTTTTGGTCCTACAAGCAAGAGTTGTTTTCGGGTAAGGAAAGTCACTATTGTGCTCCCATTTCCATACACAGTGCAAATAGCACTCGCATCTGTTCCAAGCAAGTACAGTGTATTAGACTGAAGCGGAGCTACTGTTCTTGTCAGTTTCCTAAGCAGAGTTGAACTAGATATGGCTCATGTGTGTAGGAAGCACAGTTCTTTTGTTCTGAGCAAATTCAATGTTCTGGGCCAATAGTAAACACACTAGAGTAGAAGAGTGCTCTTTTCTCAAAAGCAGAGTGTGTTTCTTGTAAGGCGAGCTAGCGTTTGTTTCCCAGTCCTAAATGGATTTGAATCACATGCAGTTTTTGGTCCTACGAGCAAGAGTTGTTTTCTGGTAAGGAAAGTCACTATTGTGCTCCCATTTACATACACAGTGCAAATAGCACTCGCATCTGTTCCAAGCAAGTACAGTGTATTGGACTGAAGCGGAGCTACTGTTCATGTCAGTTTCCTAAGCAGAATTGAACTAGATATGGCCGTATTTGTATGAAGCACAGTTCTTTTGTTCTGAGCAAGCTCACTGTTCTGGCCCTATAGGAAACACAGTAGAGTAGAAGAATGCTCTTTTCTCAAAGCAGAGTGTGTTTCTTGTAAGGTGAGCTACCGTTTGTTTCCCAATCCTAAATGGAGATGAATCACATGCAGTTTCTCGTCCTACGAGCAAGAGTTGTTTTCTGGTAAGAAGAGTCACTATTGCGCTCCCATTGTCATACACAGGGCAATTAGCACTGGCATCTGTTCCCAGCATGTACAGTGTATTGGACTGAAGAGGATCTACTGTTCTTGTCAGTTTCCTAAGCAGAATTGAACTAGATATGGCCGTGTGTGTAGAAGCACAGTTTTTTGTTCTGAGCAAGCTCACTGTTCTGGCCCTATAGGAAACAAAGTAGAGTAGAAGAGTGATGGTTTCGAAAAAGCAGAGTGTCTTTCTTGTAAGACGAGCTAGCGTTTGTTTCCCAGTCCTAAATGGAGTTGAATCACATGCAGTTTCTGGTCCTACAAGCAAGAGTTGTTTTCTGGTAAGGAAAGTCACTATTGCGCTCCCATTGCCATACACAGTGCAAATAGCACTCGCATCTGTTCCCAGCAAGTGCAGTGTATTGGACTGAAGAAGAGCTACTGTTCTTGTCAGTTTCCTAAGCAGAGTTGAACTAGATATGGCCCATGTGTGTAGGAAACACAGTTCTTTTGTTCTGAGCAAGCTCTCTGTACGGACCTCATAAGAAACACAGTAGAGTAGAAGACTGCTCTTTTCTCAAAAGCAGAGTGTGTTTCTTGTAAGGCGAGCTAGCGTTTGTTTCCCAATCCTAAATGGAGATGAATCACATGCAGTTGCTTGTCCTTCAAGTAAGAGATGTTTTCTAGTAAGAAGAGTCACTATTGCACTCCCATTGTCATACACAGGGCAAATAGCACTGGCGTCTGTTCCCAGCATGTACAGTGTATTGGACTGAAGAGCATCTACTGTTCTTCTCAGTTTCCTAAGCAGAGTTGAACTACATATGGCCCGTGTGTGTAGGAAGCACAGTTCTTTTGTTCTGAGATTGCTCACTGTTCCGGCCTTATAGGAAAGACATTAGAGTAGAAGAGTGCTCCTTTCTCAAAAGCAGAGTGTGTTTCTTGTAAGTCAAGCTAGCGTTTGTTTCCCAGTCCTAAATGGAGTTGAATCACATGCAGTTTCTGGTCCTACGAGCAAGAGTTGTTTTCTGGTAAGAAGAGTCACTATTGCGCTCCCATTGTCATAAACGGGGCAAATAGCACGGGCATCTGTGTACAGATGTATTGGACTGAAGTGGATCTGCTGTTCTTGTCAGTTTCCTAAGCATAATTGAACTAGATATGGCCTGTGTGTGTAGGAAGCACAGTTCTTTTGTTCTGAGCAAGCTCACTGTTCGGACCCTATAGGAAAGACAGTAGAGTAGAAGAGTGCTCTTTTCTCAAAAGCAGAGTGTGTTTCTTGTAAGGCGAGCTAGTGTTTGTTTCCCAGTCCTAAATGGAGTTGAATCACATGCAGTTTCTTGTCCTATGAGCAAGAGTTGTTTTCTGGTAAGAAGAGTCACTATTGCGCTCCCATTGTCATACACAGGGCAATTAGCACTGGCGTCTGTTCCCAGCATGTACAGTGTATTGGACTGAAGAGTATCTACTGTTCTTGTCAGTTTCCTAAGCAGAATTGAACTAGATATGGCCGTATTTGTAGAAAGCACAGTTCTTTTGTTCTGAGCAATCTCACTGTTCTGGCCCTATAGGAAACACAGTTGAGTAGAAGAGTGCTCTTTTCTCAAAAGCAGAGTGTGTTTCTTGTAAGGCAAGCTAGCGTTTGTTTCCCAGTCCTAAATGGAGTTGAAAAACATGCAGTTTTTGGTTCTACGACCAAGAGTTGTTTTCTGGTAAGGAAAGTGTCTATTGTGCTCCCATTTCCATACACAGTGCAAATAGCACTCGCTTCTGTTCCCAGCAAGTACAGTGTATTGGACTGAAGCGGAGCTACTGTTCTTGTCAGTTTCCTAAGCAGAGTTGAACTAGATATGGCCCCTGTGTGTAGGAAGCACAGTTCTTTTGTTCTGAGAATGCTCAATTTTCGGGCACCATAGGAAACACAGTAGAGTAGAGGAGTGCTCTTTTCTCAAAAGCAGAGTGTGTTTCTTGTAAGGCGAGCTAGTGTTTGTTTCCCAGTCAGAAATGGAGTTGAATCACATGCAGTTTCTTGTCCTACAAGCAAGAGTTGTTTTCTGGTAAGAAGAGTCACTATTGCGCTCCCATTGTGATACTAGGGCAAATAGCACTGGCGTCTGTTCCCAGCATGTACAGTGTATTGGCCTGAAGAGGATCTACTGTTCTTGTCAGTTTCCTAAGCAGAGTTTAACTAGATATGGCCCGTGTGTGTAGGAAGCACAGTTCTTTTGTTCTGAGCAAGCTCACTGTTCGGACCCCATAGGAAACACAGTAGAGTAGAAGAGTGCTATTTTCTCAAAAGCAGAGTGTGTTTCTTGTAAGGCGATCTAGCGTTTGTTTCCAGTCCTAAATGGAGTTGAATCACATGCAGTTTTTGGTCCTACGACCAAGAGATGTTTTCTGGTAAGGAAAGTCACTATTGCGCTCCCATTGCCATACACAGTGCAAATAGCACTCACGTCTGTTCCCAGCAAGAACAGTGTATTGGACTGAAGAGGAGCTACTGTTCTTGTCAGTTTCCAAAGCAGAGTTGAACTAGATATGGCCCGTGTGTGTAGGAAGCACAGTTCTTTTGTTCTGAGCAAGCTCACTGTTCAGACCCCATAGGAAACACAGTCGAGTAGAAGAGTGCAATTTTCTCAAAAGCAGAGTGAGTTTTTTGTAAGGCAAGCTAGCGTTTGTTTCCCAGTCCTAAATGGAGTTGAATCACATGCAGTTTCTTGCCCTACGAGCTAGAGTTGTTTTCTGGTACAAAGAGTCACAATTGCGCTCCCATTGTGATACTAGGGCAAATAGCACTGGTGTCTGTTCCCAGCATGTACAGTGTATTGGACTGAAGAGGAGCTACTGTTCATGTCAGTTTCCTAAGAAGAGTTGAACTAGATATGGCCCGTGTGTGTAGGAAGCACAGTTCTTTTGTTCTGAGAATGCTCACTTTTCGGGCACCATAGGAAACACAGTAGAGTAGAAGAGTGCTCTTTTCTCAAAAGCAGAGTGTGTTTCTTGTAAGGCGAGGTAGTATTTGTTTCCCAGTCCTAAATGGAGTTGAATCACATGCAGTTTCTTGTCCTACGAGCGAGAGTTGTTTTCTGGTAAGAAGAGTCACTATTGCGCTCCCATTGTGATACTAGCGCAAATAGCACTGGCGTCTGTTCCCAGCATGTACAGTGTATTGGACTGAAGAGGATCTACTGTTCTTGTCAGTTTCCTAAGCAGAGTTGAACTAGATATGGCCCGTGTGTGTAGGAAGCACAGTTCTTTTGTTCTGAGCAAGCTCACTGTTCGGACCCCATAGGAAACAAAGTAGAGTAGAAGAGTGCTCTTTTCTCAAAAGCAGAGTGTGTTTCTTGTAAGGCGAGCTAGCGTTTGTTTCCCAGTCCTAAATGGAGTTGAATCACATGCAGTTTTTGGTCCTTTGACCAAGATATGTTTTCTGGTAAGGAAAGTCACTATTGCGCTCCCATTGCCACACACAGTGCAAATAGCACTCACGTCTGTTCCCAGCAAGAACAGTGTATTGGACTGAAGAGGAGCTACTGTTCTTGTCAGTTTCCAAAGCAGAGTTGAACTAGATATGGCCCGTGTGTGTTGGAATAACAGTTCTTTTGTTCTGAGCAAGCTCACTGTTCGGACCCCATAGGAAACACAGTTGAGTAGAAGAGTGCACTTTTCTCAAAAGCAGAGTGTGTTTCTTGTAAGGCGAGCTAGCGATTGTTTCCCTGTCTTAATGGAATTGAATCACATGCAGTTTCTTGTCCTACGAGCAAGAGTAGTTTTCTGGGAAGAAGAGTCACTATTGCGTTCCCATTGTCATACAAAGGGCAAATAGCACTGGCGTCTGTTCCCAGCATGTACAGTGTATTGGACTGAAGAGGATCTACTGTTCTTTTCAGTTTCCTAAGCAGAATTGAACTAGATATGGCCGTATTTGTATGAAGCACAGTTCTTTTGTTCTGAGCAAGCTCACTGTTCTGGCCCTATAGGAAACACAGTAGAGTAGAAGAGTGCTCTTTTCTCAAAAGCAGAGTGTGTTTTTTGTAAGGGGAGCTAGCGTTTGTTTCCCAGTCTTAAATGGAGTTGAATCACATGCAGTTTCTTGTCCTATGAGCAAGAGTTGTTTTCTGGTAAGAAGAGTCACTATTGCACTCCCCTTGTCATACACAGTGCAAATAGCACTCGCGTCTGTTCCCAGCAAGTACAGTGTATTGGATTAAAGGGGAGCTACTGTTCTTGTCAGTTTCCTAAGCAGAGTTGAACTAGATATGGCCCGTGTGTGTAGGAAGCACAGTTCTTTTGTTCTGAGCAAGCTCACTGTTCGGACACCACAGGAAACACAGTAGAGTAGAAGAGTGCTCTTTTCTGAAAAGCAGAGTGTGTTTCTTGTAAGGTGAGCTAGCGTTTGTTTCCCAATCCTAAATGGAGATGAATCACAGGCAGTTTCTCGTCCTACGAGCAAGAGTTGTTTTCTGGTAAGAAGAGTCACTATTGCGCTCCCATTGTCATACACAGGGCAATTAGCACTGGCGTCTGTTCCCAGCATGTACAGTGTATTGGACTGAAGAGGATCTACTGTTCTTGTCAGTTTCCTAAGCAGAATTGAACTAGATATGGCCGTGTGTGTAGGAAGCACAGTTTTTTGTTCTGAGCAAGATCACTGTTCTGGCCCTATAGGAAACAAAGTAGAGTAGAAGAGTGATGGTTTCGAAAAAGCAGAGTGTGTTTCTTGTAAGGCAAGCTAGCATTTGTTTCACAGTCCTAAATGGAGTTGAATCACATCCTGTTTATGGTCCTACGAGCAAGAGTTGTTTTCTGGTAATAAAGTCACTGTTGCGCTCCCATTGCCATACACAGTATAAATAGCACTCGCATCTGTTCCCAGCAAGTACAGTGTATTGGACTGAAGCGGAGCTACTGTTCTTGTCAGTTTCCTAAGCAGAGTTGAACTAGATATGGCCCGTGTGTGTAGGAAGCACAGTTCTTTTGTTCTGAGCAAGCTCATTGTTCGGACCCCATATGAACCACAGTAGAATAGAAGACTGCTCTTTTCTCAAAAGCAGAGTGTGTTTCTTGTAAGGCGAGCTAGCGTTTTTTTCCCAGTTCTAAATGGAGTTGAATCACATGCAGTTTCTGTTCCTATGAGCAAGAATTGTTTTCTGGGAAGAAGAGTCACTATTGTGCTCCCATTGCCATACACAGTGCAAATAGCACTCGCGTCTGTTCCCAGCAAGTACAGTGTATTGGACTGAAGAGGAGCTACTGTTCATGTCAGTTTTCTAAGCAGAGTTGAACTAATTATGGCCCCTGTGTGTAGGAAGCACAGTTCTTTTGTTCTGAGCAAGCTCACTGTTCGGACACCATAGGAAACACAGTAGAGTAGAAGAGTGCTCTTTTCTCAATAGCAGAGTGTGTTTCTTGTAAGGTGAGCTAGTGTTTGTTTCCCAATCCTAAATGGAGATGAATCACATGCAGTTTCTTGTCCTACGAGCAAGAGTAGTTTTCTGGGAAGAAGAGTCACTATTGCGTTCCCATTGTCATACAAAGGGCAAATAGCACTGGCGTCTGTTCCCAGCATGTACAGTGTATTGGACTGAAGAGGATCTACTGTTCTTTTCTCTTTCCTAAGCAGAATTGAACTAGATATGGCCGTATTTGTATGAAGCACAGTTCTTTTGTTCTGAGCAAGTTCACTGTTCTGGCCCTATAGGAAACACAGTATTGTAGAAGAGTGCTCTTTTCTCAAAAGCAGAGTGTGTTTTTTGTAAGGGGAACTAGCGTTTGTTTCCCAGTCTTAAATGGAGTTGAATCACATGCAGTTTCTTGTCCTTCAAGCAAGAGTTGTTTTCTGGTAAGAAGAGTCACTATTGCGCTCCCCTTGTCATACACAGTGCAAATAGCACTCGCATCTGTTCCCAGCAAGTACAGTGTATTGGACTAAAGGGGTGCTACTGTTCTTGTCAGTTTCCTAAGCAGAGTTGAACTAGATATGGCGCGTGTGTGCAGGAAGCACAGTTCTTTTGTTCTGAGCAAGCTCACTGTTCGGACACCATAGGAAACACAGTAGAGTGGAAGAGTGCTCTTTTCTCAAAAGCAGAGTGTGTTTCTTGTAAGGTGAGCTAGCGTTTGTTTCCCAATCCTAAATGGAGAGGAATCACATGCAGTTTCTCGTCCTACGAGCAAGAGTTGTTTTCTGGTAAGAAGAGTCACTATTGCGCTCCCATTGTCATACACAGGGCAATTAGCACTGGCGTCTGTTCCCAGCATGTACAGTGTATTGGACTGAAGAGGATCTACTGTTCTTGTCAGTTTCCTAAGCAGAATTGAACTAGATATGGCCGTGTGTAGGAAGCACAGTTTTATGTTCTGAGCAAGCTCACTGTTCTGGCCCTATAGGAAACAAAGTAGAGTAGAAGAGTGATGGTTTCGAAAAAGCAGAGTGTGTTTCTTGTAAGGCAAGCTAGCATTTGTTTCCCAGTCCTAAATGGAGTTGAATTACATCCTGTTTTTGGTCCTACGAGCAAGAGTTGTTTTCTGGTAATAAAGTCACTGTTGCACTCCCATTGCCATACACAGTATAAATAGCACTCGCATCTGTTCCCAGCAAGTACAGTGTATTGGACTGAAGCGGAGCTACTGTTCTTGTCAGTTTCCTAAGCAGAGTTGAACTAGATATGGCCCGTGTGTGTAGGAAGCACAGTTCTTTTGTTCTGAGCAAGCTCATTGTTCGGACCCCATATGAACCACAGTAGAATAGCAGACTGCTCTTTTCTCAAAAGCAGAGTGTGTTTCTTGTAAGGCGAGCTAGCGTTTGTTTCCCAGTCCTAAATGGATTTGAATCACATGCAGTTTTTGGTCCTACGAGCAAGAGTTGTTTTCTGGAAAGGAAAGTAACTATTGTGCTCCAATTTACATACACAGTGCAAATAGCACTCGCATCTGTTCCCAGCAAGTACAGTGTATTGGACTGAAGATGAGCTACTGTTCTTGTCAGTTTACTAAGCAGAGTTGAACTAGATATGGCCCCTGTGTGTAGGAAGCACAGTTCTTTTGTTCTGAGCAAGCTCACTGTTCGGACCCCATAGGAAACACAGTAGAGTAGAAGACTGCTCTTTTCTCAAAAGCAGTGTGTGTTTCTTGTAAGGCGTGCTAGCGTTTGTTTCCCAGTTCTAAATGGAGTTGAATCACATGCAGTTTCTGTTCCTATGAGCAAGAATTGTTTTCTGGGAAGAAGAGTCACTATTGTGCTCCCATTGCCATACACAGTGCAAATAGCACTCGCGTCTGTTCCCAGCAAGTACAGTGTATTGGACTGAAGAGGAGCTACTGTTCATGTCAGTTTCCTAAGCAGAGTTGAACTAATTATGGCCCCTGTGTGTAGGAAGCACAGTTCTTTTGTTCTGAGCAAGCTCACTGTTCGGACACCATAGGAAACACAGTAGAGTAGAAGAGTGCTCTTTTCTCAAAAGCAGAGTGTGGTTCTTGTAAGGTGAGCTAGCGTTTGTTTCCCAATCCTAAATGGAGATGAATCACATGCAGTTTCTTGTCCTATGAGCAAGAGTAGTTTTCTGGGAAGAAGAGTCACTATTGCGTTCCCATTGTCATACAAAGGGCAAATAGCACTGGCGTCTGTTCCCAGCATATACAGTGTATTGGACTGAAGAGGATCTACTGTTCTTTTCAGTTTCCTAAGCAGAATTGAACTAGATATGGCCCCTGTGTGTAGGAAGCACAGTTCTTTTGTTCTGAGCAAGCTCACTGTTCTGGCCCTATAGGAAACACAGTATTGTAGAAGAGTGATCTTTTCTCAAAAGCAGAGTGTGTTTTTTGTAAGGGGAGCTAGCGTTTGTTTCCCAGTCTTAAATGGAGTTGAATCACATGTAGTTTCTTGTCCTACGAGCAAGAGTTGTTTTCTGGTAAGAAGAGTCACTATTGCGCTCCCCTTGTCATACACAGTGCAAATAGCACTCGCATCTGTTCCCAGCAAGTACAGTGTATTGGACTAAAGGGGAGCTACTGTTCTTGTCAGTTTCCTAAGCAGAGTTGAACTAGATATGGCCCGTGTGTGTAGGAAGCACAGTTCTTTTGTTCTGAGCAAGCTCACTGTTCGGACACCATAGGAAACACAGTAGAGTAGAAGAGTGCTCTTTTCTCAAAAGTAGAGTGTGTTTCTTGTAAGGTGAGCTAGCGTTTGTTTCCCAATCCTAAATGGAGAGGAATCACATGCAGTTTCTCGTCCTACGAGCAAGAGTTGTTTTCTGGTAAGAAGAGTCACTATTGCGCTCCCATTGTCATACACAGGGCAATTAGCACTGGCGTCTGTTCCCAGCATGTACAGTGTATTGGACTGAAGAGGATCTACTGTTCTTGTCAGTTTCCTAAGCAGAATTGAACTAGATATGGCCGTGTGTAGGAAGCACAGTTTTAAGTTCTGAGCAAGCTCACTGTTCTGGCCCTATAGGAAACAAAGTAGAGTAGAAGAGTGATGGTTTCGAAAAAGCAGAGTGTGTTTCTTGTAAGGCAAGCTAGCATTTGTTTCCCAGTCCTAAATGGAGTTGAATTACATCCTGTTTTTGGTCCTACGAGCAAGAGTTGTTTTCTGGTAATAAAGTCACTGTTGCACTCCCATTGCCATACACAGTATAAATAGCACTCGCATCTGTTCCCAGCAAGTACAGTGTATTGGACTGAAGAGGAGCTACTGTTCATGTCAGTTTCCTAAGCAGAGTTGAACTAATTATGGCCCCTGTGTGTAGGAAGCACAGTTCTTTTGTTCTGAGCAAGCTCACTGTTCGGACACCATAGGAAACACAGTAGAGTAGAAGAGTGCTCTTTTCTCAAAAGCAGAGTGTGGTTCTTGTAAGGTGAGCTAGCGTTTGTTTCCCAATCCTAAATGGAGATGAATCACATGCAGTTTCTTGTCCTATGAGCAAGAGTAGTTTTCTGGGAAGAAGAGTCACTATTGCGTTCCCATTGTCATACAAAGGGCAAATAGCACTGGCGTCTGTTCCCAGCATATACAGTGTATTGGACTGAAGAGGATCTACTGTTCTTTTCAGTTTCCTAAGCAGAATTGAACTAGATATGGCCCCTGTGTGTAGGAAGCACAGTTCTTTTGTTCTGAGCAAGCTCACTGTTCTGGCCCTATAGGAAACACAGTATTGTAGAAGAGTGCTCTTTTCTCAAAAGCAGAGTGTGCTTTTTGTAAGGGGAGCTAGCGTTTGTTTCCCAGTCTTAAATGGAGTTGAATCACATGTAGTTTCTTGTCCTACGAGCAAGAGTTGTTTTCTGGTAAGAAGAGTCACTATTGCGCTCCCCTTGTCATACACAGTGCAAATAGCACTCGCATCTGTTCCCAGCAAGTACAGTGTATTGGACTAAAGGGGAGCTACTGTTCTTGTCAGTTTCCTAAGCAGAGTTGAACTAGATATGGCCCGTGTGTGTAGGAAGCACAGTTCTTTTGTTCTGAGCAAGCTCACTGTTCGGACACCATAGGAAACACAGTAGAGTAGAAGAGTGCTCTTTTCTCAAAAGTAGAGTGTGTTTCTTGTAAGGTGAGCTAGCGTTTGTTTCCCAATCCTAAATGGAGAGGAATCACATGCAGTTTCTCGTCCTACGAGCAAGAGTTGTTTTCTGGTAAGAAGAGTCACTATTGCGCTCCCATTGTCATACACAGGGCAATTAGCACTGGCGTCTGTTCCCAGCATGTACAGTGTATTGGACTGAAGAGGATCTACTGTTCTTGTCAGTTTCCTAAGCAGAATTGAACTAGATATGGCCGTGTGTAGGAAGCACAGTTTTAAGTTCTGAGCAAGCTCACTGTTCTGGCCCTATAGGAAACAAAGTAGAGTAGAAGAGTGATAGTTTCGAAAAAGCAGAGTGTGTTTCTTGTAAGGCAAGCTAGCATTTGTTTCCCAGTCCTAAATGGAGTTGAATTACATCCTGTTTTTGGTCCTACGAGCAAGAGTTGTTTTCTGGTAATAAAGTCACTGTTGCACTCCCATTGCCAAACACAGTATAAATAGCACTCGCATCTGTTCCCAGCAAGTACAGTGTATTGGACTGAAGCGGAGCTACTGTTCTTGTCAGTTTCCTAAGCAGAGTTGAACTAGATATGGCCCGTGTGTGTAGGAAGCACAGTTCTTTTGTTCTGAGCAAGCTCATTGTTCGGACCCCATATGAACCACAGTAGAATAGAAGACTGCTCTTTTCTCAAAAGCAGAGTGTGTTTCTTGTAAGGCGAGCTAGCGTTTGTTTCCCAGTCCTAAATGGATTTGAATCACATGCAGTTTTTGGTCTTACGAGCAAGAGTTGTTTTCTGGAAAGGAAAGTAACTATTGTGCTCCAATTTACATACACAGTGCAAATAGCACTCGCATCTGTTCCCAGCAAGTACAGTGTATTGGACTGAAGATGAGCTGCTGTTCTTGTCAGTTTCCTAAGCAGAGTTGAACTAGATATGGCCCCTGTGTGTAGGAAGCACAGTTCTTTTGTTCTGAGCAAGCTCACTGTTCGGACCCCATAGGAAACACAGTAGAGTAGAAGACTGCTCTTTTCTCAAAAGCAGTGTGTGTTTCTTGTAAGGCGAGCTAGCGTTTGTTTCCCAGTTCTAAATGGAGTTGAATCACATGCAGTTTCTGTTCCTATGAGCAAGAATTGTTTTCTGGGAAGAAGAGTCACTATTGTGCTCCCATTGCCATACACAGTGCAAATAGCACTCGCGTCTGTTCCCAGCAAGTACAGTGTATTGGACTGAAGAGGAGCTACTGTTCATGTCAGTTTCCTAAGCAGAGTTGAACTAATTATGGCCCCTGTGTGTAGGAAGCACAGTTCTTTTGTTCTGAGCAAGCTCACTGTTCGGACACCATAGGAAACACAGTAGAGTAGAAGAGTGCTCTTTTCTCAAAAGCAGAGTGTGGTTCTTGTAAGGTGAGCTAGCGTTTGTTTCCCAATCCTAAATGGAGATGAATCACATGCAGTTTCTTGTCCTATGAGCAAGAGTAGTTTTCTGGGAAGAAGAGTCACTATTGCGTTCCCATTGTCATACAAAGGGCAAATAGCACTGGCGTCTGTTCCCAGCATATACAGTGTATTGGACTGAAGAGGATCTACTGTTCTTTTCAGTTTCCTAAGCAGAATTGAACTAGATATGGCCGTATTTGTATGAAGCACAGCTCTTTTGTTCTGAGCAAGCTCACTGTTCTGGCCCTATAGGAAACACAGTATTGTAGAAGAGTGCTCTTTTATCAAAAGCAGAGTGTGTTTTTTGTAAGGGGAGCTAGCGTTTGTTTCCCAGTCTTAAATGGAGTTGAATCACATGTAGTTTCTTGTCCTACGAGCAAGAGTTGTTTTCTGGTAAGAAGAGTCACTATTGTGCTCCCCTTGTCATACACAGTGCAAATAGCACTCGCGTCTGTTCCCAGCAAGTGCAGTGTATTGGACTGAAGAAGAGCTACTGTTCTTGTCAGTTTCCTAAGAAGAGTTGAACTAGATATGGCCCGTGTGTGTAGGAAGCACAGTTCTTTTGTTCTGAGCAAGCTCACTGTTCTGGCCCTATAGGAAACACAGTAGAGTAGAAGACTGCTTTTTTCTCAAAGGCAGAGTGTGTTTCTTGTAAGGCGAGCTAGCGTTTGTTTCCCAATCCTAAATGGAGATGAATCAGATGCAGTTGCTTGTCCTTCAAGTAAGAGATGTTTTCTAGTAAGAAGAGTCACTATTGCGCTCCCATTGTCATACACAGGGCAAATAGCACTGGCGTCTGTTCCCAGCATGTACAGTGTATTGGACTGAAGAGCATCTACTGTTCTTCTCAGTTTCCTAAGCAGAGTTGAACTAGATATGGCCCGTGTGTGTAGGAAGCACAGTTCTTTTGTTCTGAGCAAGCTCACTGTTCGAACTCCATAGGAAACACAGTAGAGTAGAAGAGTGCTCTTTTCTGAAAAGCAGAGTGTGTTTCTTGTAAGTCAAGCTAGCGTTTGTTTCCAAGTCCTAAATGGAGTTGAATCACATGCAGTTTCTGGTCCTACGAGCAAGAGTTGTTATCTGGTAAGAAGAGTCACTATTGCGCTTCCATTGTCATAAACGGGGCAAATAGCACTGGCATCTGTTCCCACCAAGTACAGTGTATTGGAATGAAGAGGAGCTGCTGTTCTTGTCAGTTTCCTAAGCATAATTGAACTAGATATGGCCCATGTGTGTAGGAAGCACAGTTCTTTGTTCTGAGTAAGCTCACTGTTCGGACCGCATAGGAAACACAGTAGAGTAGAGGAGTGCTCCTTTCTCAAAAGCAGAGTGTGTTTCTTGTAAGGCAAGCTAGCATTTGTTTCCCAGTCCTAAATGGAGTTGAATCACATCCTGTTTTTGGTCCTACGAGCAAGAGTTGTTTTCTGGTAATAAAGTCACTGTTGCGCTCCCATTGCCATACACAGTACAAATAGCACTCGCATTTGTTCCAGCAAGTACAATGTATTGGACTGAAGCGGAGCTACTGTTCTTGTCAGTTTCCTAAGCAGAGTTGAACTAGATATGGCCCCTGTGTGTAGGAAGCACAGTTCTTTTGTTCTGAGCAAGCTCAGTGTTCGGACCCCATAGGAAACACAGTAGAGTAGAAGAGTGCTCTTTTCACAAAAACAGTGTGTGTTTCTTGTAAGGCGAGCTAGCGTTTGTTTCCCAGTTCTAAATGGAGTTGAATCACATGCAGTTTCTGTTCCTATGAGCAAGAATTGTTTTCTCGGAAGAAGAGTCACTATTGTGCTCCCATTGCCATACACAGTGCAAATAGCACTCGCGTCTGTTCCCAGCAAGTACAGTGTATTTGACTGAAGAGGAGCTACTGTTCATGTCAGTTTCCTAAGCAGAGTTGAACTAATTATGGCCCCTGTGTGTAGGAAGCACAGTTCTTTTGTTCTGAGCAAGCTCACTGTTCGGACACCATAGGAAACACAGTAGAGTAGAAGAGTGCTCTTTTCTCAAAAGCAGAGTGTGTTTCTTGTAAGGTGAGCTAGCGTTTGTTTCCCAATCCTAAATGGAGATCAATCACATGCAGTTTCTTGTCCTAAGAGCAAGAGTTGTTTTCTGGTAAGAAGAGTCCCTATTGTGCTCCCATTGTGATACATAGGGCAAATAGCATTGGCGTCTGTTCCCAGCATGTACAGTGTATTGGACTGAAGAGGATCTACTGTTCTTGTCAGTTTCCTAAGCAGACTTGAACTAGATATGGCCCGTGTGTATAGGAAGCACAGTTCTATTGTTCTGAGCAAACTCACTGTTCTGGCCATATAGGAAACACAGTAGAGTAGAAGAGTGCTCTTTTCTCAAAAGCAGAGTGTGTTTCTTGTAAGGTGAGCTAGCGTTTTTTTCCCAGTCCTAAATGGAGTTGAATCACATGCAGTTTCTGGTCCTACGAGCAAGAGTTGTTTTCTGGTAAGACGAGTCACTATTGGGCTCCCATTGTGATACTAGGGCAAATAGCACTGGCGTCTGATCCCAGCATGTACAGTGTATTGGACTGAAGAGGAGCTACTGTTCATGTCAGTTTCCTAAGCAGAGTTGAACTAGATATGGCCCGTGTGTGTAGGAAGCACAGTTCTTTTGTTCTGAGAATCCTCACTGTTCGGGCACCATAGGAAACACAGTAGAGTAGAAGAGTGCTCTTTTCTCAAAAGCAGAGTGTGTTTCTTGTAAGGCGAGCTAGCGTTTTTTTCCCAGTCCTAAATGGAGTTGAATCACATGCAGTTTCTTGTCCTACGAGCAAGAGTTGTTTTCTGGTAAGAAGAGTCACTATTGCGCTCCCATTGTGGTACTAGGGCAAATAGCACTGGCGTCTGTTCCCAGCATGTACAGTGTATTGGACTGAAGAGGATCTACTGTTCTTGTCAGTTTCCTAAGCAGAATTGAACTAGATAAGGCGGTATTTGTAGGAAGCACAGTTCTTTTGTTCTGAGCAAACTCACTGTTCTGGCCCTATAGGAAACACAGTAGAGTAGAAGAGTGCTCTTTTCTCAAAAGCAGAGTGTGTTTCTTGTAAGGTGAGCTAGCGTTTGTTTCCCAATCCTAAATGGAGATCAATCACATGCAGTTTCTTGTCCTACGAGCAAGAGTTGTTTTCTGGTAAGATGAGTCACTATTGTGCTCCCCTTGTCATACACAGGGCAAATAGCATTGGCGTCTGTTCCCAGCATGTACAGTGTATTGGACTGAAGAGGATCTACTGTTCTTGTCAGTTTCCTAAGCAGAATTGAACTAGATATGGCCGTATTTGTAGGAAGCACAGTTCTTTTGTTCTGAGCAAACTCACTGTTCTGGCCCTATAGGAAACACAGTAGAGTAGAAGAGTGCTCTTTTCTCAAAAGCAGAGTGTGTTTCTTGTAAGGCGAGCTAGCGTTTTTTTGCCAGTCCTAAGTGGAGTTGAATGACATGCAGTTTTTGGTCCTAGGAGCAAGAGTTGTTTTCTGGTAAGGAAAGTCACTATTATGCTCCCATTGCCATACACAGTGCAAATAGCACTCGCGTCTGTTCCCAGCAAGTACAGTGTATTGGACTGAAGCGGAGCTACTGTTCTTGTCAGTTTCCTAAGCAGAGTTGAACTAGATATGGCCCCTGTGTGTAGGAAGCACAGTTCTTTTGTTCTGAGCAAGCTCACTGTTCGGATCCCATAGGATACACAGTAGAGTAGAAGAGTGCTCTTTTCTCAAAAGCAGAGTGTGTTTCTTGTTAGGCGAGCTAGCGTTTGTTTCCCAGTCCTAAACGGAGTTGAATCACATGCAGATTCTTGTCCGACGAGCAAGAGTTGTTTTCTGGTAAGAAGAGTCACTATTGCGCTCCCATTGTCATACACAGGGCAGTTAGCACTGGCGTCTGTTCCCAGCATGTACAGTGTATTGGACTGAAGAGGATCTACTGTTCTTGTCAGTTTCCTAAGCAGAATTGAACTAGATATGGCCGTGTGTGTAGGAAGCACAGTTTTTTGTTCTGAGCAAGCTCACTGTTCTGGCCCTATAGGAAACAAAGTAGAGTAGAAGAGTGATGGTTTCAAAAAAGCAGAGTGTGTTTCTTGTAAGGCGAGCTAGCGTTTGTTTCCCAGTCCTAAATGGAGTTGAATCACATGCAGTTTCTGGTCCTGCAAGCAAGAGTTGTTTTCTGGTAAGGAAAGTCACTATTGCGCTCCCATTGCCATACACAGTGCAAATAGCACTCGCGTCTGTTCCCAGCAAGTGCAGTGTATTGGACTGAAGAAGAGCTACTGTTCTTGTCAGTTTCCTAAGCAGAGTTGAACTAGATATGGCCCATGTGTGTAGGAAACACAGTTCTTTTGTTCTGAGCAAGCTCTCTGTACGGACCTCATAGAAACACAGTAGAGTAGAAGACTGCTCTTTTCTCAAAAGCAGAGTGTGTTTCTTGTAAGGTGAGCTAGCGTTTGTTTCCCAATCCTAAATGGAGATGAATCACACTCAGTTGCTTGTCCTTCAAGTAAGAGATGTTTTCTGGTAAGAAGAGTCACTATTGCGCTCCCATTGTCATACACAGGGCAAATAGCACTGGCGTCTGTTCCCAGCATGTACAGTGTATTGGACTGAAGAGCATCTACTGTTCTTGTCAGTTTCCTAAGCAGAGTTGAACTAGATATGGCCCGTGTGTGTAGGAAGCACAGTTCTTTTGTTCTGAGATTGCTCACTGTTCCAGCCTTATAGGAAAGACATTAGAGTAGAAGAGTGCTCCTTTCTCAAAAGCAGAGTGTGTTTCTTGTAAGTCAAGCTAGCGTTTGTTTCCAAGTCCTAAATGGTGTTGAATCACATGCAGTTTCTGGTCCTACGAGCAAGAGTTGTTATCTGGTAAGAAGAGTCACTATTGTGCTTCCATTGTCATAAACGGGGCAAATAGCACTGGCATCTGTTCCCACCAAGTACAGTGTATTGGAATGAAGAGGAGCTGCTGTTCTTGTCAGTTTCCTAAGCATAATTGAACTAGATATGGCCCGTGTGTGTAGGAAGCACAGTTCTTTTGTTCTGAGCAAGCTCACTGTTCGGACCGCATAGGAAACACAGTAGAGTAGAGGAGTGCTCCTTTCTGAAAAGCAGAGTGTGTTTCTTGTAAGGCAAGCTAGCATTTGCTTCCCAGTCCTAAATGGAGTTGAATCACATCCTGTTTTTGGTCCTACGAGCAAGAGTTGTTTTCTGGTAATAAAGACACTGTTGCGCTCCCATTGCCATACACAGTATAAATAGCACTCGCATCTGTTCCCAGCAAGTACAGTGTATTGGACTGAAGCGGAGCTACTGTTCTTGTCAGTTTCCTAAGCAGAGTTGAACTAGATATGGCCCGTGTGTGTAGGAAGCACAGTTCTTTTGTTCTGAGCAAGCTCATTGTTCGGACCCCATATGAACCACAGTAGAATAGAAGACTGCTCTTTTCTCAAAAGCAGAGTGTGTTTCCTGTAAGGCGAGGTAGCGTTTGTTTCCCAGTCCTAAATGGATTTGAATCACATGCAGTTTTTGGTCCTACGAGCAAGAGTTGTTTTCTGGAAAGGAAAGTCACTATTGTGCTCCCATTTACATACACAGTGCAAATAGCACTCGCATCTGTTCCCAGCAAGTACAGTGTATTGGACTGAAGATGAGCTACTGTTCTTGTCAGTTTCCTAAGCAGAGTTGAACTAGATATGGCCCCTGTGTGTAGGAAGCACAGTTCTTTTGTTCTGAGCAAGCTCACTGTTCGGACCCCATAGGAAACACAGTAGAGTAGAGGAGTGCTCTTTTCTCAAAAACAGTGTGTGTTTCTTGTAAGGCGAGCTAGCGTTTGTTTCCCAGTTCTAAACGGAGTTGAATCACATGCAGTTTCTGTTCCTATGAACAAGAATGTTTTCTGGGAAGAAGAGTCACTATTGTGCTCCTATTGCCACACACAGTGCAAATAGCACTCGCGTCTGTTCCCAGCAAGTACAGTGTATTGGACTGAAGAGGAGCTACTGTTCATGTCAGTTTCCTAAAGAGTTGAACTAATTATGGCCCATGGGTGTAGGAAGCACAGTTCTTTTGTTCTGAGCAAGCTCACTGTTCCGACACCATAGGAAACACAGTAGAGTAGAAGAGTGCTCTTTTCTCAAAAGCAGAGTGTGTTTCTTTTAAGGCAAGCTAGCATTTGTTTCCCAGTCCTAAATGGAGTTGAATCACTTCCTGTTTTTGGTCCTACGAGCAAGAGTTGTTTTCTGGTAAGGAAAATCACTATTGCACTCCCATTGCCCTACACAGTGCAAATAGCACTCGCGTCTGTTCCTAGCATGTACAGTGTATTGGACTGAAGCAGAGCTACTGTTCTTGTCAGTCTCCTAAGTAGAGATGAACTAGATATGGCCCCTGTGTGTAGGAAGCACAATTCTTTTGTTCTGAGCAAGCTCACTATTCCGACCCCATAGGAAACACAATAGAGTAGAAGAGTGCTCTTTTCTCAAAATCAGAGTGTCTTTCTTGTAAGGCGAGCTAGTGTTTGTTTCCCAGTCAAAAATGGAGTTGAATCCCATGCAGTTTTTGGTCCTATGAGCAAGAGTTGTTTTCTGATAAGAAGAGTCACTATTGTGCTCCCATTGTCATACACAGGGCAAATAGCACTGGCGTCTGTTCCAAGCAAGTACAGTGTATTGGAGTGAAGCAGAGCTACTGTTCATGTCAGTTTCCTAAGCATAGTTGAACTAGGTATGGCCCCTGTGTGTAGGAAGCACAGTTCTTTTGTTCTGAGTATGCTCACTGTTCTGGCACTATAGGAAACACAGTAGAGTAGAAGAGTGCTCTTTTCTCAAAAGCAGAGTGTGTTTCTTGTAATGCGAGCTAGCGTTTGTTTCCCAATCCTAAATGGAGATGAATAACATGCAGTTTCTGGTCCTACGAGCTAGAGTTGTTTTCTGGTAAGAAGAGTCACAATTGCGCTCCCATTGTGATACTAGGGCAAATAGCACTGGTGTCTGTTCCCAGCATGTACAGTGTATTGGACTGAAGAGGAGCTACTGTTCATGTCAGTTTCCTAAGCAGAGTTGAACTAGATATGGCCCGTGTGTGTAGGAAGCACAGTTCTTTTGTTCTGAGAATGCTCACTTTTCGGGCAACATAGGAAACACAGTAGAGTAGAAGAGTGCTCTTTTCTCAAAAGCAGAGTGTGTTTCTTGTAAGGCGACCTAGTAATTGTTTCCCAGTCCTAAATGGAGTTGAATCACATGCAGTTTCTTGTCCTACGAGCAACAGTTGTTTTCTGGTAAGAAGAGTCACTATTGCGCTCCCATTGTGATACTAGCGCAAATAGCACTGGCGTCTGTTCCCAGCATGTACAGTGTATTGGACTGAAGAGGATCTACTGTTCTTGTCAGTTTCCTAAGCAGAGTTGAACTAGATATGGCCCGTGTGTGTAGGAAGCACAGTTCTTTTGTTCTGAGCAAGCTATATGTTCGGACCCCATAGGAAACAAAGTAGAGTAGAAGAGTGCTCTTTTCTCAAAAGCAGAGTGTGTTTCTTGTAAGGCGAGCTAGCATTTGTTTCCCAGTCCTAAATGGAGTTGAATCACATGCAGTTTTTGGTCCTTTGACCAAGAGATGTTTTCTGCTAAGGAAAGTCACTCTTGCGCTCCCATTGCCATACACAGTGCAAATAGCACTCACGTCTGTTCCCAGCAAGAACAGTGTATTGGACTGAAGAGGAGCTACTGTTTTTGTCAGTTTCCAAAGCAGAGTTGAACTAGATATGGCCCGTGTGTGTTGGAATAACAGTTCTTTTGTTCTGAGCAAGCTCACTGTTCGGACCCCATAGGAAACACAGTAGAGTAGAAGAGTGCACTTTTCTCAAAAGCAGAGTGTGTTTCTTGTAAGGCGAGCTAGCGTTTGTTTCCCAGTTATAATGGAGTTTAATCACATGCAGTTTCTTGTCCTACGAGCAAGAGTAGTTTTCTGGGAAGAAGAGTCACTATTGCGTTCCCATTGTCATACAAAGGGCAAATAGCACTGGCGTCTGTTCCCAGCATGTACAGTGTATTGGACTGAAGAGGATCTACTGTTCTTTTCAGTTTCCTAAGCAGAATTGAACTAGATATGGCCGTATTTGTATGAAGCACAGTTCTTTTGTTCTGAGCAAGCTCACTGTTCTGGCCCTATAAGAAACACAGTAGAGTAGAAGAGTGCTCTTTTCTCAAAAGCAGAGTGTGTTTTTTGTAAGCGGAGCTAGCGTTTGTTTCCCAGTCTTAAATGGAGTTGAATCACATGCAGTTTCTTGTCCTACGAGCAAGAGTTGTTTTCTGGTAATAAAGTCACTGTTGCGCTCCCATTGCCATACACAGTATAAATAGCACTCGCATCTGTTTTCAGCAAGTACAGTGTATGGGACTGAAGCGGAGCTACTGTTCTTGTCAGTTTCCTAAGCAGAGTTGAACTAGATATGGCCCGTGTGTGTAGGAAGCACAGTTCTTTTGTTCTGAGCAAGCTCATTGTTCGGACCCCATATGAACCACAGTAGAATAGAAGACTGCTCTTTTCTCAAAAGCGAGTGTGTTTCTTGTAAGGCGAGCTAGCGTTTGTTTCCCAGTCCTAAATGGATTTGAATCACATGCAGTTTCTTGTCCTACGAGCAAGAGTTGTTTTCTGGAAAGGAAAGTAACTATTGTGCTCCCATTTACATACACAGTGCAAATAGCACTCGCATCTGTTCCCAGCAAGTACAGTGTATTGGACTGAAGATGAGCTACTGTTCTTGTCAGTTTCCTAAGCAGAGTTGAGCTAGATATGGCCCCTGTGTGTAGGAAGCACAGTTCTTTTGTTCTGAGCAAGCTCACTATTTGGACCCCATAGGAAACACAGTAGAGTAGAAGAGTGCTCTTTTCTCAAAAGCAGAGTGTGTTTCTTGTAAGGCGAGCTAGCGTTTGTTTCCCAGTTCTAAATGGAGTTGAATCACATGCAGTTTCTGTTCCTATGAGCAAGAATTGTTTTCTGGGAAGAAGAGTCACTATTGTGCTCCCATTGCCATACACAGTGCAAATAGCACTCGCGTCTGTTCCCAGCAAGTACAGTGTATTGGACTGAAGAGGAGCTATTGTTCATGTCAGTTTCCTAAGCAGAGTTGAACTAATTATGGCCCCTGTGTGTAGGAAGCACAGTTCTTTTGTTCTGAGCAAGCTCACTATTTGGACCCCATAGGAAACACAGTAGAGTAGAAGAGTGCTCTTTTCTCAAAAGCAGTGTGTGTTTCTTGTAAGGCGAGCTAGCGTTTGTTTCCCAGTTCTAAATGGAGTTGAATCACATGCAGTTTCTTGTCCTATGAGCAAGAGTTGTTTTCTGGTAAGAAGAGTCACTATTGTGCTCCCCTTGTCATACACAGTGCAAATAGCACTCGCATCTGTTCCCAGCAAGTACAGTGTATTGGACTAAAGGGGAGCTACTGTTCTTGTCAGTTTCCTAAGCAGAGTTGAACTAGATATGGCCCGTGTGTGTAAGAAGCACAGTTCTTTTGTTCTGAGCAAGCTCACTGTTCGGACACCATAGGAAACACAGTAGAGTAGAAGAGTGCTCTTTTCTCAAAAGCAGAGTGTGTTTCTTGTAAGGTGAGCTAGCGTTTGTTTCCCAATCCTAAATGGAGAGGAATCACATGCAGTTTCTCGTCCTACGAGCAAGAGTTGTTTTCTGGTAAGAAGAGTCACTATTGCGCTCCCATTGTCATACACAGGGCAATTAGTACTGGCGTCTGTTCCCAGCATGTACAGTGTATTGGACTGAAGAGGATCTACTGTTCTTTTCAGTTTCCTAAGCAGAATTGAACTAGATATGGCCGTGTGTGTAGGAAGCACAGTTTTTTGTTCTGAGCAAGCTCACTGTTCTGGCCCTATAGGAAACAAAGTAGAGTAGAAGAGTGATGGTTTCGAAAAAACAGAGTGTGTTTCTTGTAATGCAAGCTAGCATTTGTTTCCCAGTCCTAAATGGAGTTGAATTACATCCTGTTTTTGTCCTACGAGCAAGAGTTGTTTTCTGGTAATAAAGTCACTGTTGCGCTCCCATTGCCATACACAGTATAAATAGCACTCGCATCTGTTCCCAGCAAGTACAGTGTATTGGACTGAAGCGGAGCTACTGTTCTTGTCAGTTTCCTAAGCAGAGTTGAACTAGATATGGCCCGTGTGTGTAGGAAGCACAGTTCTTTTGTTCTGAGCAAGCTCATTGTTCGGACCCCATATGAACCACAGTAGAATAGAAGACTGCTCTTTTCTCAAAAGCAGAGTGTGTTTCTTGTAAGGCGAGCTAGCATTTGTTTCCCAGTCCTAAATGGATTTGAATCACATGCAGTTTTTGGTCCTACGAGCAAGAGTTGTTTTCTGGAAAGGAAAGTAACTATTGTGCTCCCATTTACATACACAGTGCAAATAGCACTCGCATCTGTTCCCAGCAAGTACAGTGTATTGGACTGAATTTGAGCTACTGTTCTTGTCAGTTTCCTAAGCAGAGTTGAACTAGATATGGCCCCTGTGTGTAGGAAGCACAGATCTTTTGTTCTGAGCAAGCTCACTGTTCGGACCCCATAGGAAACAAAGTAGAGTAGAAGAGTGCTCTTTTCTCAAAAGCAGTGTGTGTTTCTTGTAAGGCGAGCTAGCGTTTGTTTCCCAGTTCTAAATGGAGTTGAATCACATGCAGTTTCTGTTCCTATGAGAAGAATTGTTTTCTGGGAAGAAGAGTCACTATTGTGCTCCCATTGCCATACACAGTGCAAATAGCACTCGCGTCTGTTCCCAGCAAGTACAGTGTATTGGACTGAAGAGGAGCTACTGTTCATGTCAGTTTCCTAAGCAGAGTTGAACTAATTATGGCCCCTGTGTGTAGGAAGCACAGTTCTTTTGTTCTGAGCAAGCTCACTGTTCTGACACCATAGGAAACACAGTAGAGTAGAAGAGTGCTCTTTTCTCAAAAGCAGAGTGTGTTTCTTGTAAGGTGAGCTAGCGTTTGTTTCCCAATCCTAAATGGAGAAGAATCACATGCAGTTTCTTGTCCTATGTGCAAGAGTAGTTTTCTGGGAAGAAGAGTCACTATTGCGTTCCCATTGTCATACAAAGGGCAAATAGCACTGGCGTCTGTTCCCAGCATATACAGTGTATTGGACTGAAGAGGATCTACTGTTCTTTTCAGTTTCCTAAGCAGAATTGAACTAGATATGGCCGTATTTGTATGAAGCACAGTTCTTTTGTTCTGAGCAAGCTCACTGTTCTGGCCCTATAGGAAACACAGTATTGTAGAAGAGTGCTCTTTTCTCAAAAGCAGAGTGTGTTTTTTGTAAGGGGAGCTAGCGTTTGTTTCCCAGTCTTAAATGGAGTTGAATCACATGCAGTTTCTGTTCCTATGAGCAAGAATTGTTTTCTGGGAAGAAGAGTCACTATTGTGCTCCCATTGCCATACACAGTGCAAATAGCACTCGCGTCTGTTCCCAGCAAGTACAGTGTATTGGACTGAAGAGGATCTACTGTTCTTGTCAGTTTCCTAAGCAGACATGAACTAGATATGGCCCGTGTGTATAGGAAGCACAGTTCTATAGTTCTGAGCAAACTCACTGTTCTGGCCATATAGGAAACACAGTAGAGTAGAAGAGTGCTCTTTTCTCAAAAGCAGAGTGTGTTTCTTGTAAGGTGAGCTAGCGTTTTTTTCCCAGTCCTAAATGAAGTTGAATCACATGCAGTTTCTTGTCCTACGAGCAAGAGTTGTTTTCTGGTAAGAAGAGTCACTATTGCGCTCCCATTGTCATACACAGGGCAAATAGCACTGGCGTCTGATTCCAGCATGTACAGTGTATTGGACTGAAGAGGAGCTACTGTTCATGTCAGTTTCCTAAGCAGAGTTGAACTAGATATGGCCCATGTGTAGGAAGCACAGTTCTTTTGTTCTGAGAATCCTCACTGTTCGGGCACCATAGGAAACACAGTAGAGTAGAAGAGTGCTCTTTTCTCAAAAGCAGAGTGTGTTTCTTGTAAGGCGAGCTAGCGTTTTTTTCCCAGTCCTAAATGGAGTTGAATCACATGCAGTTTCTGGTCCTACGAGCAAGAGTTGTTTTCTGGTAAGAAGAGTCACTATTGCGCTCCCATTGTGGTACTAGGGCAAATAGCACTGGCGTCTGTTCCCAGCATGTACAGTGTATTGGACTGAAGAGGATCTACTGTTCTTGTCAGTTTCCTAAGCAGAATTGAACTAGATAAGGCGGTATTTGTAGGAAGCACAGTTCTTTTGTTCTGAGCAAACTCACTGTTCTGGCCCTATAGGAAACAAAGTAGAGTAGAAGAGTCCTCTTTTCTCAAAAGCAGAGTGTGTTTCTTATAAGGCGAGCTAGCGTTTGTTTCCCAGTCCTAAATGGAGGTGAATCACATGCAGTTTCTTGTCCTACGAGCAAGAGTTGTTTTCTGGTAAGATGAATCACTATTGTGCTCCCCTTGTCATACACAGGGCAAATAGCATTGGCGTCTGTTCCCAGCATGTACAGTGTATTGGACTGAAGAGGATCTACTGTTCTTGTCAGTTTCCTAAGCAGAATTGAACTAGATATGGCCGTATTTGTAGGAAGCACAGTTCTTTTGTTCTGAGCAAACTCACTGTTCTGGCCCTATAGGAAACACAGTAGAGTAGAAGAGTGCTCTTTTCTCAAAAGCAGAGTGTGTTTCTTGTAAGGCGAGCTAGCGTTTTTTTCCCAGTCTTAAATGAAGTTGAATGACATGCAGTTTTTGGTCCTAGGTGCAAGAGTTGTTTTCTGGTAATGAAAGTCACTATTATGCTCCCATTGCCATACACAGTGCAAATAGCACTCGCGTCTGTTCACAGCAAGTACAGTGTATTGGACTGAAGCGGAGCTACTGTTCTTGTCAGTTTCCTAAGCAGAGTTGAACTAGATATGGCCCATGTGTATGGGAAGCACAGTTCTTTTGTTCTGAGCAAGCTCACTGTTCGGATCCCATAGGATACACAGTAGAGTAGAAGAGTGCTCTTTTCTCAAAAGCAGAGTGTGTTCCTTGTAAGGCGAGCTAGCGTTTGTTTCCCAGTCCTAAATGGAGTTGAATCACATGCAGTTTCTTGTCCTACGAGCAAGAGTTGTTTTCTGGTAAGAAGAGTCACTATTGTGGTCCCATTGCCATACACAGTGCAAATAGCACTCGCGTCTCTTCCCAGCAAGTACAGTGTATTGGACTGAAGAGGACCTACTGTTCTTGTCACTTTTCTAAGCAGAATTGAACTAGATAAGGCGGTATTTGTAGGAAGCACAGTTCTTTTTTTCTGAGCAAACTCACTGTTCTGGCCCTATAGGAAACACAGTAGAGTAGAAGAGTGCTCTTTTCTCAAAAGCAGAGTGTGTTTCTTGTAAGGCGAGCTAGCGTTTTTTTCCCATTCCTAAATGGAGTTGAATCCCATGCAGTTTCTGGTCCTATGAGCAAGAGTTGCTTTCTGATAAGAAGAGACACTATTGTGCTCCTATTGCCATACACAGTGCAAATAGCACTGGCGTCTGTTCCCAGCAAGTACAGTGTATTGGACTGAAGAGGAGCTACTGTTCTTGTCAGTTTCCTAAGCAGAGTTGAACTACATATGGTCCATGTGTGTAGGAGGCACAGTCCTTTTGTTCTGAGCAAACTCACTGTTCGGACCCCATCGGAAACACAGTAGAGTAGAAGAGTGCTCTTTTCTCAAAAGCAGAGTGTGTTTCTTGTAAGGCGAGGTAGCATTTGTTTCCCAGTCTTAAATGGAGCTGAATCACATGCAGTTTCTGGTCCTACGAGCAAGAGTTGTTTTCTGGTAAGGAAAGTCACTATTGTGCTCCCATTTCCATACACAGTGCAAATAGCACTCGCGACTGTTCCCAGCAATTACAGTGTATTGGACTGAAGCGGAGCTACTGTTCTTGTCAGTTTCCTAAGCAGAGTTGAACTAGATATGGCCCCTGTGTGTAGGAAGCACAGTTCTTTTGTTCTGAGCAAGCTCACTAGTTGGACCCCATAGGAAACACAGTAGAGTAGAAGAGTGCTCTTTTCTCAAAATCAGAGAGTCTTTCTTGTAAGGCGAGCTAGTGTTTGTTTCCCAGTCAGAAATGGAGTTGAATCCTATGCAGTTTCTTGTCCTATGAGTAAGAGTTGTTTTCTGATAAGAAGAGTCACTATTGTGCTCCTATTGCCATACACAGGGCAAGTAGCACTCGCGTCTGTTCCCAGCTAGTACACTGTATTGGACTGAAGAGGAGCTACCGTTCTTGTCAGTTTCCTAAGCAGAGTTGAACTAATTATGGCCCCTATGTGTAGGAAGCACAGTTCTTTTGTTCTGAGCAAGCTCACTGTTCGGACACCATAGGAAACACAGTAGAGTAGAAGAGTGCTCTTTTCTCAAAAGCAGAGTGTGTTTCTTGTAAGGTGAGCTAGCGTTTGTTTCCCAATCCTAAATGGAGATCAATCACATGCAGTTTCTTGTCCTACGAGCAAGAGTTGTTTTCTGGTAAGAAGAGTCACTATTGTGCTCCCATTGTGATACATAGGGCAAATAGCACTGGCGTCTGTTCCCAGCATGTACAGTGTATTGGACTGAAGAGGATCTACTGTTCTTGTCAGTTTCCTAAGCAGACTTGAACTAGATATGGCCCGTGTGTATAGGAAGCACAGTTCTATTGTTCTGAGCAAACTCACTGTTCTGGCCATATAGGAAACACAGTAGAGTAGAAGAGTGCTCTTTTCTCAAAAGCAGAGTGTGTTTCTTGTAAGGTGAGCTAGCGTTTTTTTCCCAGTCCTAAATGGAGTTGAATCACATGCAGTTTCTGGTCCTACGAGCAAGAGTTGTTTTCTGGTAAGATGAGTCACTATTGTGCTCCCCTTGTCATACACAGGGCAAATAGCATTGGCGTCTGTTCCCAGCATGTACAGTGTATTGGACTGAAGAGGATCTACTGTTCTTGTCAGTTTCCTAAGCAGAATTGAACTAGATATGGCCGTATTTGTAGGAAGCACAGTTCTTTTGTTCTGAGCAAACTCACTGTTCTGGCCCTATAGGAAACACAGTAGAGTAGAAGAGTGCTCTTTTCTCAAAAGCAGAGTGTGTTTCTTGTAAGGCGAGCTACCGTTTTTTTCCCAGTCCTAAATGAAGTTGAATGACATGCAGTTTTTGGTCCAAGGGCAAGAGTTGTTTTCTGGTAATGAAAGTCACTATTATGCTCCCATTGCCATACACAGTGCAAATAGCACTCGCGTTTGTTCACAGCAAGTACAGTGTATTGGACTGAAGCGGAGCTACTGTTCTTGTCAGTTTCCTAAGCAGAGTTGAACTAGATATGGCCCATGTGTATGGGAAGCACAGTTCTTTTGTTCTGAGCAAGCTCACTGTTCGGATCCCATAGGATACACAGTAGAGTAGAAGAGTGCTCTTTTCTCAAAAGCAGAGTGTGTTCCTTGTAAGGCGAGCTAGCGTTTGTTTCCCAGTCCTAAATGGAGTTGAATCACATGCAGTTTCTTGTCCTACGAGCAAGAGTTGTTTTCTGGTAAGAAGAGTCACTATTGTGCTCCCATTGCCATACACAGTGCAAATAGCACTCGGGTCTCTTCCCAGCAAGTACAGTGTATTGGACTGAAGAGGACCTACTGTTCTTGTCACTTTTCTAAGCAGAATTGAACTAGATAAGGCGGTATTTGTAGGAAGCACAGTTCTTTTTTTCTGAGCAAACTTACTGTTCTGGCCCTATAGGAAACACAGTAGAGTAGAAGAGTGCTCTTTTCTCAAAAGCAGAGTGTGTTTATTGTAAGGCGAGCTAGCGTTTGTTTCCCAGTCCTAAATGGAGTTGAATCCCATGCAGTTTCTGGTCCTATGAGCAAGAGTTGCTTTCTGATAAGAAGAGACACTATTGTGCTCCTATTGCCATACACAGTGCAAATAGCACTGGCGTCTGTTCCCAGCAAGTACAGTGTATTGGACTGAAGAGGAGCTACTGTTCTTGTCAGTTTCCTAAGCAGAGTTGAACTACATATGGTCCATGTGTGTAGGAGGCACAGTTCTTTTGTTCTGAGCAAACTCACTGTTCGGACCCCATCGGAAACACAGTAGAGTAGAAGAGTGCTCTTTTCTCAAAATCAGAGAGTCTTTCTTGTAAGGCGAGCTAGTGTTTGTTTCCCAGTCAGAAATGGAGTTGAATCCCATGCAGTTTCTTGTTCTATGAGTAAGAGTTGTTTTCTGATAAGAAGAGTAACTATTGTGTTCCTATTGCCATACACAGGGCAAGTAGCACTCGCGTCTGTTCCCAGCAAGTACAGTGTATTGGACTGAAGATGAGCTACTGTTCTTGTCAGTTTCCTAAGCAGAGTTGAACTAGATATGGCCCCTGTGTGTAGGAAGCACAGTTCTTTTGTTCTGAGCAAGCTCACTGTTCGGACCCCATAGGAAACACAGTAGAGTAGAAGAGTGCTCTTTTCACAAAAACAGTGTGTGTTTCTTGTAAGGCGAGCTAGCGTTTGTTTCCCAGTTCTAAATGGAGTTGAATCACATGCAGTTTCTGTTCCTATGAGCAAGAATTGTTTTCGGGGAAGAAGAGTCACTATTGTGCTCCCATTGCCATACACAGTGCAAATAGCACTCGCGTCTGTTCCCAGCAAGTACAGTGTATTGGACTGAAGAGGAGCTACTGTTCATGTCAGTTTCCTAAGCAGAGTTGAACTAATTATGGCCCCTGTGTGTAGGAAGCACAGTTCTTTTGTTCTGAGCAAGCTCACTGTTCAGACACCATAGGAAACACAGTAGAGTAGAAGAGTGCTCTTTTCTCAAAAGCAGAGTGTGTTTCTTGTAAGGTGAGCTAGCGTTTGTTTCCCAATCCTAAATGGAGATCAATCACATGCAGTTTCTTGTCCTACGAGCAAGAGTTGTTTTCTGGTAAGAAGAGTCACTATTGTGCTCCCATTGTGATACATAGGGCAAATAGCACTGGCGTCTGTTCCCAGCATGTACAGTGTATTTGACTGAAGAGGATCTACTGTTCTTGTCAGTTTCCTAAGCAGACTTGAACTAGATATGGCCCGTGTGTATAGGAAGCACAGTTCTATTGTTCTGAGCAAACTCACTGTTCTGGCCATATAGGAAACACAGTAGAGTAGAAGAGTGCTCTTTTCTCAAAAGCAGAGTGTGTTTCTTGTAAGGTGAGCTAGCGTTTTTTTCCCAGTCCTAAATGGAGTTGAATCACATGCAGTTTCTGGTCCTACGAGCAAGAGTTGTTTTCTGGTAAGAAGAGTCACTGTTGCGCTCCCATTGTGATACTAGGGCAAATAGCACTGGCGTCTGATCCCAGCATGTACAGTGTATTGGACTGAAGAGGATCTACTGTTCTTGTCAGTTTCCTAAGCAGAATTGAACTAGATAAGGCGGTATTTGTAGGAAGCACAGTTCTTTTGTTCTGAGCAAACTCACTGTTCTGGCCCTATAGGAAACAAAGTAGAGTAGAAGAGTCCTCTTTTCTCAAAAGCAGAGTGTGTTTCTTGTAAGGCGAGCTAGCGTTTGTTTCCCAGTCCTAAATGGAGGTGAATCACATGCAGTTTCTTGTCCTACGAGCAAGAGTTGTTTTCTGGTAAGATGAGTCACTATTGTGCTCCCCTTGTCATACACAGGGCAAATAGCATTGGCGTCTGTTCCCAGCATGTACAGTGTATTGGACTGAAGAGGATCTACTGTTCTTGTCAGTTTCCTAAGCAGAATTGAACTAGATATGGCCGTATTTGTAGGAAGCACAGTTCTTTTGTTCTGAGCAAACTCACTGTTTTGGCCCTATAGGAAACACAGTAGAGTAGAAGAGTGCTCTTTTCTCAAAAGCAGAGTGTGTTTCTTGTGAGGCGAGCTAGCGTTTTTTTCCCAGTCCTAAATGGAGTTGAATGACATGCAGTTTTTGGTACTAGGAGCAAGAGTTGTTTTCTGGTAAGGAAAGTCACTATTATGCTCCCATTGCCATACACAGTGCAAATAGCACTCGCGTCTGTTCCCAGCAAGTACAGTGTATTGGACTGAAGCGGAGCTACTGTTCTTGTCAGTTTCCTAAGCAGAGTTGAACTAGATATGGCCCATGTGTATGGGAAGCACAGTTCTTTTGTTCCAAGCAAGCTCACTGTTCGGATCCCATAGGATACACAGTAGAGTAGAAAAGTGCTCTTTTCTCAAAAGCAGAGTGTGTTCCTTGTAAGGCGAGCTAGCGTTTGTTTCCCAGTCCTAAATGGAGTTGAATCACATGCAGTTTCTTGTCCTACGAGCAAGAGTTGTTTTCTGGTAAGAAGAGTCACTATTGTGCTCCCATTGCCATACACAGTGCAAATAGCACTCGTGTCTCTTCCCAGCAAGTACAGTGTATTGGACTGAAGAGGACCTACTGTTCTTGTCACTTTTCGAAGCAGAATTGAACTAGATAAGGCGGTATTTGTATGAAGCACAGTTCTTTTTTTCTGAGCAAACTCACTGTTCTGGCCCTATAGGAAACACAGTAGAGTAGAAGAGTGCTCTTTTCTCAAAAGCAGAGTGTGTTTCTTGTAAGGCGAGCTAGCGTTTGTTTCCCAGTCCTAAATGGAGTTGAATCCCATGCAGTTTCTGGTCCTATGAGCAAGAGTTTTTTTCTGATAAGAAGAGACACTATTGTGCTCCTATTGCCATACACAGTGCAAATAGCACTGGCGTCTGTTCCCAGCAATACAGTGTATTGGACTGAAGAGGAGCTACTGTTCTTGTCAGTTTCCTAAGCAGAGTTGAACTACATATGGTCCATGTGTGTGGGAGGCACAGTTCTTTTGTTCTGAGCAAACTCACTGTTCGGACCCCATCGGAAACACAGTAGAGTAGAAGAGTGCTCTTTTCTCAAAAGCAGAGTGTGTTTCTTGTAAGGCGAGGTAGCATTTTTTTCCCAGTCTTAAATGGAGCTGAATCACAAGCAGTTTCTGGTCCTACGAGCAAGAGTTGTTTTCTGGTAAGGAAAGTCACTACTGTGCTCCCATTTACATACACAGTGCAAATAGCACTCGCGACTGTTCCCAGCAATTACAGTGTATTGGACTGAAGCGGAGCTACTGTTCTTGTCAGTTTCCTAAGCAGAGTTGAACTAGATATGGCCCCTGTGTGTAGGAAGCACAGTTCTTTTGTTCTGAGCAAGCTCACTAGTTGGACCCCATAGGAAACACAGTAGAGTAGAAGAGTGCTCTTTTCTCAAAATCAGAGAGTCTTTCTTGTAAGGCGAGCTAGTGTTTGTTTCCCAGTCAGAAATGGAGTTGAATCCCATGCAGTTTCTTGTCCTATGAGTAAGAGTTGTTTTCTGATAAGAAGAGTCACTATTGTGCTCCTATTGCCATACACAGGGCAAATAGCACTCGCGTCTGTTCCCAGCTAGTACACTGTATTGGACTGAAGAGGAGCTACCGTTCTTGTCAGTTTCCTAAGCAGAGTTGAACTAGATATGGCCCGTGTGTGTAGGAAGCACAGTTCTTTTGTTCTGAGCAAGCTCACTGTTCGGACCCCATAGGAAACACAGTAGAGTAGAAGACTGCTCTTTTCTCAAAAGCAGAGTGTGTTTCTTGTAAGGCGAGCTAGCGTTTGTTTCCCAGTCAGAAATGGAGTTGAATCCCATGCAGTTTCTGGTCCTACGAGCAAGAGGTGTTTTCTGGTAAGGAAAGTCACTATTGTGCTCCCATTTCCATACACAGTGCAAATAGCACTCGCGTCTGTTCCCAGCAAGTACAGTGTACTGGACTGAAGAGGAGCTACTGTTCTTGTCAGTTTCCTAAGCAGAGATGAACTAGATATGGCCCGTGTGTGTAAGAAGCACAGTTCTTTTGTTCTGAGCAAGCTCACTGTTCAGACACCCTAGGAAATACAGTAGAGTAGAAGAATGCTCTTTTCTCAAAATCAGAGGGTGTTTCTTGTAAGGCAAGCTAGCATTTGTTTCCCAGTCCTAAATGGAGTTGAATCACATGCAGTTTTTGGTCCTCCGACCAAGAGTTGTTTTCTGGTAAGGAAAGTCAATATTGTGCTCCCATTTCCATACACAGTGCAAATAGCACTCGCGTCTGTTCCCAGCAATTACAGTGTATTGGACTGAAGATGAGCTACTGTTCTTGTCAGTTTCCTAAGCACAGTTGAACTAGATATGGCCCCTGTGTGTAGGAAGCACAGTTCTTTTGTTCTGAGCAAGCTCACTATTTGGACCCCATAGGAAACACAGTAGAGTAGAAGAGTGCTCTTTTCTCAAAATCAGAGAGTCTTTCTTGTAAGGTGAGCTAGTGTTTGTTTCCCAGTCAGAAATGGAGTTGAATCCCATGCAGTTTCTTGTCCTATGAGTAAGAGTTGTTTTCTGATAAGAAGAGTCACTATTGTGCTCCTATTGCCATACACAGGGCAAATAGCACTCGCGTCTGTTCCCAGCTAGTACACTGTATTGGACTGAAGAGGAGCTACCGTTCTTGTCAGTTTCCTAAGCAGAGTTGAACTAGATATGGCCCGTGTGTGTAGGAAGCACAGTTCTTTTGTTCTGAGCAAGCTCACTGTTCGGACCCCATAGGAAACACAGTAGAGTAGAAGACTGCTCTTTTCTCAAAAGCAGAGTGTGTTTCTTGTAAGGCGAGGTAGCGTTTGTTTCCAGTCCTAAATGGAGTTGAATCACATGCAGTTTTTGGTCCTACGAGCAAGAGTTGTTTTCTGGTAATAAAGTCACTATTGCGCTCCCATTTCCATACACAGTGCAAATAGCACTCGTGTCTGTTCCCAGCAAGTACAGTGTATTGGACTGAAGCGGAACTACTGTTCTTGTCAGTTTCCTAAGCAGAGTTGAACTAGATAAGGCCCCTGTGTGTAGGAAGCACAGTTCTTTTGTTCTGAGCAAGCTCAATGTTCGGACCCCATAGGAAAAACAGTAGAGTAGAAGAGTGCTCTTTTCTCAAAATCAGAGTGTGTTTCTTGTAAGGCGAGCTAGCGTTTGTTTCCCAGTCCTAAATGGAGTTGAATCCCATGCAGTTTCTGGTCCTATGAGCAAGAGTTGTTTTCTGATAAGAAGAGACACTATTGTGCTCCTATTGCCATACACAGTGCAAATAGCACTGGCGTCTGTTCCCAGCAAGTACAGTGTATTGGACTGAAGAGGAGCTACTGTTCTTGTCAGTTTCCTAAGCAGAGTTGAACTACATATGGTCCATGTGTGTAAGAGGCACAGTTCTTTTGTTCTGAGCAAACTCACTGTTCGGACCCCATCGGAAACACAGTAGAGTAGAAGAGTGCTCTTTTCTCAAAAGCAGAGTGTGTTTCTTGTAAGGCGAGGTAGCATTTGTTTCCCAGTCTTAAATGGAGCTGAATCACATGCAGTTTCTGGTCCTACGAGCAAGAGTTGTTTTCTGGTAAGGAAAGTCACTATTGTGCTCCCATTTCCATACACAGTGCAAATAGCACTCGCGACTGTTCCCAGCAATTACAGTGTATTGGACTGAAGCGGAGCTACTGTTCTTGTCAGTTTCCTAAGCACAGTTGAACTAGATATGGCCCCTGTGTGTAGGAAGCACAGTTCTTTTGTTCTGAGCAAGCTCACTATTTGGACCCCATAGGAAACACAGTAGAGTAGAAGAGTGCTCTTTTTTCAAAATCAGAGAGTCTTTCTTGTAAGGCGAGCTAGTGTTTGTTTCCCAGTCAGAAATGGAGTTGAATCCCATGCAGTTACTTGTCCTATGAGTAAGAGTTGTTTTCTGATAAGAAGAGTCACTATTGTGCTCCTATTGCCATACTCAGGGCAAATAGCACTCGCGTCTGTTCCCAGCTAGTACACTGTATTGGACTGAAGAGGAGCTACCGTTCTTGTCAGTTTCCTAAGCAGAGTTGAACTAGATATGGCCCGTGTGTGTAGGAAGCACAGTTCTTTTGTTCTGAGCAAGCTCACTGTTCGGACCCCATAGGAAACACAGTAGAGTAGAAGACTGCTCTTTTCTCAAAAGCAGAGTGTGTTTCTTGTAAGGCGAGCTAGCGTTTGTTTCCCAGTCAGAAATGGAGTTGAATCCCATGCAGTTTCTGGTCCTACGAGCAAGAGGTGTTTTCTGGTAAGGAAAGTCACTATTGTGCTCCCATTTCCATACACAGTGCAAATAGCACTCGCGTCTGTTCCCAGCAAGTACAGTGTATTGGACTGAAGAGGAGCTACTGTTCTTGTCAGTTTCCTAAGCAGAGATGAACTAGATATGGCCCGTGTGTGTAAGAAGCACATTTCTTTTGTTCTGAGCAAGCTCACTGTTCAGACCCCCTAGGAAATACAGTAGAGTAGAAGAATGCTCTTTTCTCAAAAGCAGAGGGTGTTTCTTGTAAGGCAAGCTAGCATTTGTTTCCCAGTCCTAAATGGAGTTGAATCACATGCAGTTTTTGGTCCTCCGACCAATAGTTGTTTTCTGGTAAGGAAAGTCACTATTGTGCTCCCATTTCCATACACAGTGCAAATAGCACTCGCGTCTGTTCCCAGCAATTACAGTGTATTGGACTGAAGCGGAGCTACTGTTCTTGTCAGTTTCCTAAGCAGAGTTGAACTAGATATGGCCCCTGTGTGTAGGAAGCACAGTTCTTTTGTTCTGAGCAAGCTCACTATTTGGACCCCATAGGAAACACAGTAGAGTAGAAGAGTGCTCTTTTCTCAAAATCAGAGAGTCTTTCTTGTAAGGCGAGCTAGTGTTTGTTTCCCAGTCAGAAATGGATTTGAATCCCATGCAGTTTCTTGTCCTATGAGTAAGAGTTGTTTTCTGATAAGAAGAGTCACTATTGTGCTCCTATTGCCATACACAGGGCAAATAGCACTCGCGTCTGTTCCCAGCTAGTACACTGTATTGGACTGAAGAGGAGCTACCGTTCTTGTCAGTTTCCTAAGCAGAGTTGAACTAGATATGGCCCGTGTGTGTAGGAAGCACAGTTCTTTTGTTCTGAGCAAGCTCACTGTTCGGACCCCATAGGAAACACAGTAGAGTAGAAGACTGCTCTTTTCTCAAAAGCAGAGTGTGTTTCTTGTAAGGCGAGGTAGCATTTGTTTCCATTCCTAAATGGACTTGAATCACATGCAGTTTTTGGTCCTACGAGCAAGAGTTGTTTTCTGGTAATAAAGTCACTATTGCGCTCCCATTTCCATACACAGTGCAAATAGCACTCGTGTCTGTTCCCAGCAAGTACAGTGTATTGGACTGAAGCGGAGCTCCTGTTCTTGTCAGTTTCCTAAGCAGAGTTGAACTAGATAAGGCCCCTGTGTGTAGGAAGCACAGTTCTTTTGTTCTGAGCAAGCTCATTGTTCGGATCCCATAGGAAACACAGTAGAGTAGAAGAGTGCTCTTTTCTCAAAATCAGAGAGTCTTTCTTGTAAGGCGAGCTAGTGTTTGTTTCCCAGTCAGAAATGGAGTTGAATCCCATGCAGTTTCTGGTCCTATGAGCAAGAGTTGTTTTCTGATAAGAAGAGACACTATTGTGCTCCTATTGCCATACACAGTGCAAATAGCACTGGCGTCTGTTCCCAGCAAGTACAGTGTATTGGACTGAAGAGGAGCTACTGTTCTTGTCAGTTTCCTAAGCAGAGTTGAACTACATATGGTCCATGTGTGTTGGAGGCACAGTTCTTTTGTTCTGAGCAAACTCACTGTTCGGACCCCATCGGAAACACAGTAGAGTAGAAGAGTGCTCTTTTCTCAAAAGCAGAGTGTGTTTCTTGTAAGGCGAGGTAGCATTTGTTTCCCAGTCTTAAATGGAGCTGAATCACATGCAGTTTCTGGTCCTACGAGCAAGAGTTGTTTTCTGGTAAGGAAAGTCACTATTGTGCTCCCATTTCCATACACAGTGCAAATAGCACTCGCGACTGTTCCCAGCAATTACAGTGTATTGGACTGAAGCGGAGCTACTGTTCTTGTCAGTTTCCTAAGCAGAGTTGAACTAGATATGGCCCCTGTGTGTAGGAAGCACAGTTCTTTTGTTCTGAGCAAGCTCACTATTTGGACCCAATAGGAAACACAGTAGAGTAGAAGAGTGCTCTTTTCTCAAAATCAGAGAGTCTTTCTTGTAAGGCGAGCTAGTGTTTGTTTCCCAGTCAGAAATGGAGTTGAATCCCATGCAGTTTCTTGTCCTATGAGTAAGAGTTGTTTTCTGATAAGAAGAGTCATTATTGTGCTCCTATTGCCATACACAGTGCAAATAGCACTCGTGTCTGTTCCCAGCTAGTACAGTGTATTGGACTAAAGAGGAGCTACCGTTCTTGTCAGTTTCCTAAGCAGAGTTGAACTAGATATGGCCCGTGTGTGTAGGAAGCACAGTTCTTTTGTTCTGAGCAAGCTCACTGTTCGGACCCCATAGGATACACAGTGGAGTAGAAGACTGCTCTTTTCTCAAAAGCAGAGTGTGTTTCTTGTAAGGCGAGCTAGCGTTTGTTTCCAGTCCTAAATGGAGTTGAATCACATGCAGTTTTTGGTCCTATGAGCAAGAGTTGTTTTCTGGTAATAAAGTCACTGTTGCGCTCCCATTGCCATACACAGTGTAAATAGCACTCGCATCTGTTCCCAGCAAGTACAGTGTATTGGACTGAAGCGGAGCTACTGTTCTTGTCAGTTTCCAAAGCAGAGTTGAACTAGATATGGCCCGTGTGTGTAGGAAGCCCAGTTCTTTTGTTCTGAGCAAGCTCACTGTTCGGACCCCATAGGATACACAGTCGAGTAGAAGAGTGCTCTTTTCTCAAAAGCAGAGTGTGTTTCTTGTTAGGCGAGCTAGCGTTTGTTTCCCAGTCCTAAACGGAGTTGAATCACATGCAGATTCTTGTCCGACGAGCAAGAGTTGTTTTCTGGTAAGAAGAGTAACTGTTGCGCTCCCATTGTCATACACAGGGCAATTAGCACTGGCGTCTGTTCCCAGCATGTACAGTGTATTGGACTGAAGAGGATCTACTGTTCTTGTCAGTTTCCTAAGCAGAATTGAACTAGATATGGCCGTGTGTGTAGGAAGCACAGTTTTTTGTTCTGAGCAAGCTCACTGTTCTGGCCCTATAGGAAACAAAGTAGAGTAGAAGAGTGATGGTTTCAAAAAAGCAGAGTGTGTTTCTTGTAAGGCGAGCTAGCGTTTGTTTCCCAGTCCTAAATGGAGTTGAATCACATGCAGTTTCTGGTCCTGCAAGCAAGAGTTGTTTTCTGGTAAGGAAAGTCACTATTGCGCTCCCATTGCCATACACAGTGCAAATAGCACTCGCGTCTGTTCCCAGCAAGTGCAGTGTATTGGACTGAAGAAGAGCTACTGTTCTTGTCAGTTTCCTAAGCAGAGTTGAACTAGATATGGCCCATGTGTGTAGGAAACACAGTTCTTTTGTTCTGAGCAAGCTCTCTGTACGGACCTCATAAGAAACACAGTAGAGTAGAAGACTGCTCTTTTCTCAAAAGCAGAGTGTGTTTCTTGTAAGGCGAGCTAGCGTTTGTTTCCCAGTCCTAAATGGAGTTGAATCACATGCAGTTGCTTGTCCTTCAAGTAAGAGATGTTTTCTGGTAAGAAGATTCACTATTGCGCTCCCATTGTCATACACAGGGCAAATAGCACTGGCGTCTGTTCCCAGCATGTACAGTGTATTGGACTGAAGAGGATCTACTGTTCTTGTCAGTTTCCTAAGCAGACTTGAACTAGATATGGCCCGTGTGTGTAGGAAGCACAGTTCTTTTGTTCTGAGATTGCTCACTGTTCCAGCCTTATAGCAAAGACATTAGAGTAGAAGAGTGCTCCTTTCTCAAAAGCAGAGTGTGTTTCTTGTAAGTCAAGCTAGCGTTTGTTTCCAAGTCCTAAATGGAGTTGAATCACATGCAGTTTCTGGTCCTACGAGCAAGAGTTGTTTTCTGGTAATTAAAGTCACTATTGCACTCCCATTGCCATACACAGTGCAAATAGCACTCGTGTCTGTTCTCAGCAAGTACAGTGTATTGGACTGAAGCGGAGCTACTGTTCTTGGCAGTTTCCTAAGCAGAGTTGAACTAGATATGGCCCCTGTGTGTAGGAAGCACAGTTCCTTTGTTCTGAGAATGCTCACTGTTCTGGCCCTATAGGAAACACAGTAGAGTAGAAGAGTGCTCTTTTCTCAAAAGCAGAGTGTGTTTCTTGTAAGGCGAGCTAGCGATTGTTTCCCAATCCTAAATGGAGATGAATCACATGCAGTTTCTGGTCCTACGAGCAAGAGTTGTTTTCTCGTAAGAAGAGTCACTATTGCGCTCCCATTGTGATACTAGGGCAAATAGCACTGGCGTCTGTTCCCAGCATGTACAGTGTATTGGCCTGAAGAGGATCTACTGTTCTTGTCAGTTTCCTAAGCAGAGTTGAACTAGATATGGACCATGTGTGTAGGAAGCACAGTTCTTTTGTTCTGCGAATGCTCACTGTTCTGGCCCTATAGGAAACACATTAGAGTAGAAGACTGCTCTATTCTCAAAAGCAGAATGTGTTTCTTGTAAGGCAAGCTAGCATTTGTTTCACTGTACTAAATGGAGTTGAATCCCATACAGTTTCTGTTCCTACCAGCAAGAGTTCTTTTCTGGTAAGAAGAGTCACTATTGTGCTCCCATTGTCATACACAAGGCAAATAGCACTGGCGTCTAATCCCAGGAAGTACAGTGTATTGGACTGAAGAGGATCTACCTTTCTTGTCAGTTTCCTAAGCAGAGTTGAATTAGATATGGCCCGTGTGTGTAGGAAGCACAGTTCTTTTGTTCTGAGCAAGCTCACTGTTCGGACCCCATAGGAAACACAGTAGAGTAGAAGAGTGCTCTTTTCTCAAAAGCAGAATGTGTTTCTTGTAAGGCAAGCTAGCATTTGTTTCCCTGTACTAAATGGAGTTGAATCACATCCTGTTTTTGGTCTTACAAGCAAGAGTTGTTTTCTGGTAAGGAAAGTCACTATTGCACTCCCATTTCCAGACACAGTGCAAATAGCACTCACGTCTGTTCCAAGCAAGTACAGTGTATTGGACTGAAGAGGAGCTACTGTTCTTGTCAGTTTCCTAAGCAGAGTTGAACTAGATATGGCCCCTGTGTGTAGGAAGCACAGTTGTTTTGTTCTGAGCAAGCTCACTGTTCGGACACAATAGGAAACACAGTAGAGTAGAAGAGTGCTCTTTTCTCAAAAGCAGAGTGTGTTTCTTGTAAGGCGAGCTAGCGTTTGTTTCCCAGTCCTAAATGGAGTTGAATCACATGCAGTTTCTGGACCTATGAGCATGAATTGTTTTCTGGTAAGAAGAGTCACTATTGCGCTCCCATTGTCATAAACAGGGCAATTAGCACTGGCGTCTGTTCCCAGCATGTACAGTGTATTGGACTGAAGAGAATCTACAGTTCTTGTCAGTTTCCTAAGTAGAATTGAACTAGTTATGGCCGTGTGCGTAGGAAGCACAGTTCTTTTGTTCTGAGCAAGCACACTGTTCTGGCCCTATAGAAAACAAAATAGAGTAGAAAAGTGATGGTTTTGAAAAAGCAGAGTGTCTTTCTTGTAAGACGAGCTAGCGTTTGTTTCCCAGTCCTAAATTTAGTTGAATCACATGCAGTTTCTGGTCCTACGAGCAAGAGTTGTTTTCTGGTAAGGAAAGTCACTATTGCGATCCCATTGCCATACACAGTGCAAAGAGCACTCGCGTCTGCTCCCAGCAAGTGCAGTGTATTGGACTGAAGAAGAGCTACTGTTCTTGTCAGTTTCCTAAGCAGAGTTGAACTAGATATGGCCCATGTGTGTAGGAAACACAGTTCTTTTGTTCTGAGCAAGCTCACTGTATGGACCCCATAAGAAACACAATAGAGTAGAAGACTGCTCTTTTCTCAAAAGCAGAGTGTGTTTCTTGTAAGGCGAGCTAGCGTTTGTTTCCCAATCCTAAATGGAGATGAATCACATGCAGTTGCTTGTCCTACGAGTAAGAGATGTTTTCTGGTAAGAAGAGTCACTATTGCGCTACCATTGTCATACACAGGGCAAATAGCACTGGCGTCTGTTCCCAGCATGTACAGTGTATTTGACTGAAGAGCATCTACTGTTCTTGTCAGTTTCCTAAGCTGAGTTGAACTAGATATGGCCCGTGTGTGTAGGAAGCACAGTTCTTTTGTTCTGAGAATGCTCACTGTTCTGGCCTTATAGGAAAGACATTAGAGTAGAAGAGTGCTCCTTTCTCAAAAGCAGAGTGTGTTTCTTGTAAGTCAAGCTAGCATTTGTTTCCCAGTCCTAAATGGAGTTAAATCACATGCAGTTTCTGGTCCTACGAGCAAGAGTTGTTTTCAGGTAAGAAGAGTCACTATTGTGCTCCTATTGTAATAAACGGGGCAAATAGCACTGGCATCTGTGTACAGATGTATTGGACTGAAGACGATCTGCTGTTCTTGTCAGTTTCCTAAGCATAATTGAACTAGATATGGCCCATGTGTGTAGGAAGCACAGTTCTTTTGTTCGGAGCAAGCTCACTGTTCTGGCCTTATAGGAAACACAGTAGAGTAGAAGAGTGCTCTTTTCTCAAAAGCAGAGTGTGTTTCCTGTAAGTTGAGCTAGGGTTTGTTTCCGAGTCCTAAATCGAGTTGAATCACATGCAGTTTTTGGTCCTACGAGCAAGAGTTGTTTTCTGGTAAGGAAAGTCAGTATTGCGCTCCATTGCCATACACAGTTCAAATAGCAATCGTGTCTGTTACCAACAAGTACAGTGAATTGGACTGAAGCGGAGCTAATGTTCTTGTCAGTTTCCTAAGCAGAGTTGAACTAGATATGGCCCGTGTTTCTAGGAAGCACAGTTCTTTTGTTCTGAGCAAGCTCACTGTTCGGACCCCATTGGAAACACAGTCGAGTAGAAGACTGCTCTTTTCTCAAAATCAGAGTGTCTTTCTTGTAAGGCGAGCTAGCGTTTGTTTCCCATTCCTAAATAGAGTTGAATTACATCCAGTTTTTGGTCCTATGAGCAAGAGTTGTTTTCTGGTAAGGAAAGTCACTATTGTGCTCCCATTGCCATACACAGTGCAAATAGCACTTGCGTCTGTTCCCAGCAAGTACAGTGTATTCGACTGAAAAGGAGCTACTGTTCTTGTCAGTTTCCTAAGCAGAGTTGAACTAGATATGGCCCGTGTGTGGAGGAAGCACAGTTCTGTTGTTCTGAGCAAGCTCACTGTTCGGTCCCCATAGGATACACAGTAGAGTAGAAGAGTGCTCTTTTCTCAAAAGCAGAGTGTGTTTCTTGTAAGGCGAGCTAGCATTTGTTTCCCAGTCCTAAATCGAGTTGAATCACATGCAGTTTCTTGTCCTAGGAGCAAGAGTTGTTTTCTGGTAAGAAGAGTCACTATTGCGCTCCCATTTTCATACACAGGGCAAATAGCACTTGCGTCTGTTCCCAGCATGTACAGTGTACTGGACTGAAAAGGATCTACTGTTCTTGTCAGTTTCCTAAGCAGAATTGAACTAGATATGGCCGTATTTGTAGAAAGCACAGTTCTTTTCTTCTGAGCAAACTCACTGTTCTGGCCCTATAGGAAACACAGTAGAGTAGAAGAGTGCTCTTTTCTCAAAAGCAGAGTGTGTTTCTTGTAAGGCGAGCTAGCGTTTGTTTCCCAGTCCTAAATGGAGTTGAATCACATGCAGTTTTTGGTTCTACGAGCAAGAGTTGTTTTCTGGTAAGGAAAGTGTTTATTGTGCGCCCATTTCCATACACAGTGCAAATAGCACTCGCTTCTGTTCCCAGCAAGTACAGTGTATTGGACTGAAGCGGAGCTACTGTTCTTGTCAGTTTCCTAAGCAGAGTTGAACTAGATATGGCCCCTGTGTGTAGGAAGCACAGTTCTTTTGTTCTGAGAATGCTCACTGTTATGGCCCTATAGGAAACACAGTAGAGTAGCAGAGTGCTCTTTTCTCAAAAGCAGAGTGTGTTTCTTGTAAGGCGAGCTAGCGTTTGTTTCCCAATCCCAAATGGAGATGAATCACATGCAGTTTCTGGTCCTACGTGCAAGAGTTGTTTTCTGGTAAGAAGAGTCACTATTGTGCTCCCATTGTGATACTAGGGCAAATAGCACTGGCGTCTGATCCCAGCATGTACAGTGTATTGGACTGAAGAGGAGCTACTGTTCATGTCAGTTTCCTAAGCAGAGTTGAACTAGATATGGCCCGTGTGTGTAGGAAGCACAGTTCTTTTGTTCTGAGAATCCTCACTGTTCGGGCACCATAGGAAACACAGTAGAGTAGAAGAGTGCTCTTTTCTCAAAAGCAGAGTGTGTTTCTTGTAAGGCGAGCTAGCGTTTTTTTCCCAGTCCTAAATGGAGTTGAATCACATGCAGTTTCTTGTCCTACGAGCAAGAGCTGTTTTCTGGTAAGAAGGGTCACTATTGCGCTCCCATTGTGGTACTAGGGCAAATAGCACTGGCGTCTGTTCCCAGCATGTACAGTGTATTGGACTGAAGAGGATCTACTGTTCTTGTCAGTTTGCTAAGCAGAATTGAACTAGATATGGCCGTGTGTGTAGGAAGCACATTTCTTTTGTTCTGAGCAAGCTCACTGTTCTGGCCCTATAGGAAACAAAGTAGAGTAGAAGAGTGATGTTTTCGAAAAAGCAGAGTGTGTTTCTTGTAAGGCGAGCTAGCGTTTGTTTCCCAGTCCTAAATGGAGTTGAATCACATGCAGTTTCTTGTCCTACGAGCAAGAGTAGTTTTCTGTTAAGAAGAGTCCCTATTGCGCTCCCATTATCATACACAGGGCAAATAGTACTGTCTTCGTTTCCCAGCATGTACAGTGTATTGGACTGAAGAGGATCTACTGTTCTTGTCAGTTTCCTAAGCAGAGTTGAACTAGATATGGACCATGTGTGTAGGAAGCACAGTTCTTTTGTTCTGCGAATGCTCACTGTTCTGGCCCTATAGGAAACACATTAGAGTAGAAGACTGCTCTTTTCTCAAAAGCAGAATGTGTTTCTTGTAAGGCAAGCTAGCATTTGTTTCACTGTACTAAATGGAGTTGAATCCCATGCAGTTTCTGTTCCTACCAGCAAGAGTTCTTTTCTGGTAAGAAGAGTCACTATTGTGCTCCCATTGTCATACACAAGGCAAATAGCACTGGCGTCTAATCCCAGGAAGTACAGTGTATTGGACTGAAGAGGATCTACCTTTCTTGTCAGTTTCCTAAGCAGAGTTGAATTAGATATGGCCCGTGTGTGTAGGAAGCACAGTTCTTTTGTTCTGAGCAAGCTCACTGTTCGGACCCCATAGGAAACACAGTAGAGTAGAAGAGTGCTCTTTTCTCAAAAGCAGAATGTGTTTCTTGTAAGGCAAGCTAGCATTTGTTTCCCTGTACTAAATGGAGTTGAATCACATCCTGTTTTTGGTCTTACAAGCAAGAGTTGTTTTCTGGTAAGGAAAGTCACTATTGCACTCCCATTTCCAGACACAGTGCAAATAGCACTCACGTCTGTTCCAAGCAAGTACAGTGTATTGGACTGAAGAGGAGCTACTGTTCTTGTCAGTTTCCTAAGCAGAGTTGAACTAGATATGGCCCCTGTGTGTAGGAAGCACAGTTGTTTTGTTCTGAGCAAGCTCACTGTTCGGACACAATAGGAAACACAGTAGAGTAGAAGAGTGCTCTTTTCTCAAAAGCAGAGTGTGTTTCTTGTAAGGCGAGCTAGCGTTTGTTTCCCAGTCCTAAATGGAGTTGAATCACATGCAGTTTCTGGACCTATGAGCATGAATTGTTTTCTGGTAAGAAGAGTCACTATTGCGCTCCCATTGTCATAAACAGGGCAATTAGCACTGGCGTCTGTTCCCAGCATGTACAGTGTATTGGACTGAAGAGAATCTACAGTTCTTGTCAGTTTCCTAAGTAGAATTGAACTAGTTATGGCCGTGTGCGTAGGAAGCACAGTTCTTTTGTTCTGAGCAAGCACACTGTTCTGGCCCTATAGAAAACAAAATAGAGTAGAAAAGTGATGGTTTTGAAAAAGCAGAGTGTCTTTCTTGTAAGACGAGCTAGCGTTTGTTTCCCAGTCCTAAATTTAGTTGAATCACATGCAGTTTCTGGTCCTACGAGCAAGAGTTGTTTTCTGGTAAGGAAAGTCACTATTGCGATCCCATTGCCATACACAGTGCAAAGAGCACTCGCGTCTGCTCCCAGCAAGTGCAGTGTATTGGACTGAAGAAGAGCTACTGTTCTTGTCAGTTTCCTAAGCAGAGTTGAACTAGATATGGCCCATGTGTGTAGGAAACACAGTTCTTTTGTTCTGAGCAAGCTCACTGTATGGACCCCATAAGAAACACAATAGAGTAGAAGACTGCTCTTTTCTCAAAAGCAGAGTGTGTTTCTTGTAAGGCGAGCTAGCGTTTGTTTCCCAATCCTAAATGGAGATGAATCACATGCAGTTGCTTGTCCTACGAGTAAGAGATGTTTTCTGGTAAGAAGAGTCACTATTGCGCTACCATTGTCATACACAGGGCAAATAGCACTGGCGTCTGTTCCCAGCATGTACAGTGTATTTGACTGAAGAGCATCTACTGTTCTTGTCAGTTTCCTTAGCTGAGTTGAACTAGATATGGCCCGTGTGTGTAGGAAGCACAGTTCTTTTGTTCTGAGAATGCTCACTGTTCTGGCCTTATAGGAAAGACATTAGAGTAGAAGAGTGCTCCTTTCTCAAAAGCAGAGTGTGTTTCTTGTAAGTCAAGCTAGCATTTGTTTCCCAGTCCTAAATGGAGTTGAATCACATGCAGTTTCTGGTCCTACGAGCAAGAGTTGTTTTCAGGTAAGAAGAGTCACTATTGTGCTCCTATTGTAATAAACGGGGCAAATAGCACTGGCATCTGTGTACAGATGTATTGGACTGAAGACGATCTGCTGTTCTTGTCAGTTTCCTAAGCATAATTGAACTAGATATGGCCCATGTGTGTAGGAAGCACAGTTCTTTTGTTCGGAGCAAGCTCACTGTTCTGGCCTTATAGGAAACACAGTAGAGTAGAAGAGTGCTCTTTTCTCAAAAGCAGAGTGTGTTTCCTGTAAGTTGAGCTAGGGTTTGTTTCCGAGTCCTAAATCGAGTTGAATCACTAGCAGTTTTTGGTCCTACGAGCAAGAGTTGTTTTCTGGTAAGGAAAGTCAGTATTGCGCTCCATTGCCATACACAGTTCAAATAGCAATCGTGTCTGTTACCAACAAGTACAGTGAATTGGACTGAAGCGGAGCTAATGTTCTTGTCAGTTTCCTAAGCAGAGTTGAACTAGATATGGCCCGTGTTTCTAGGAAGCACAGTTCTTTTGTTCTGAGCAAGCTCACTGTTCGGACCCCATTGGAAACACAGTCGAGTAGAAGACTGCTCTTTTCTCAAAATCAGAGTGTCTTTCTTGTAAGGCGAGCTAGCGTTTGTTTCCCATTCCTAAATGGAGTTGAATTACATCCAGTTTTTGGTCCTATGAGCAAGAGTTGTTTTCTGGTAAGGAAAGTCACTATTGTGCTCCCATTGCCATACACAGTGCAAATAGCACTTGCGTCTGTTCCCAGCAAGTACAGTGTATTCGACTGAAAAGGAGCTACTGTTCTTGTCAGTTTCCTAAGCAGAGTTGAACTAGATATGGCCCGTGTGTGGAGGAAGCACAGTTCTGTTGTTCTGAGCAAGCTCACTGTTCGGTCCCCATAGGATACACAGTAGAGTAGAAGAGTGCTCTTTTCTCAAAAGCAGAGTGTGTTTCTTGTAAGGCGAGCTAGCATTTGTTTCCCAGTCCTAAATCGAGTTGAATCACATGCAGTTTCTTGTCCTAGGAGCAAGAGTTGTTTTCTGGTAAGAAGAGTCACTATTGCGCTCCCATTTTCATACACAGGGCAAATAGCACTTGCGTCTGTTCCCAGCATGTACAGTGTACTGGACTGAAGAGGATCTACTGTTCTTGTCAGTTTCCTAAGCAGAATTGAACTAGATATGGCCGTATTTGTAGAAAGCACAGTTCTTTTCTTCTGAGCAAACTCACTGTTCTGGCCCTATAGGAAACACAGTAGAGTAGAAGAGTGCTCTTTTCTCAAAAGCAGAGTGTGTTTCTTGTAAGGCGAGCTAGCGTTTGTTTCCCAGTCCTAAATGGAGTTGAATCCCATGCAGTTTCTGATCCTATGAGCAAGAGTTGTTTACTGATAAGAAGAGACACTATTGTGCTCCTATTGCCATACACAGTGCAAATAGCACTGGCGTCTGTTCCCAGCAAGTACAGTGTATTGGACTGAAGAGGAGCTACTGTTCTTGTCAGTTTCCTAAGCAGAGTTGAACTACATATGGTCCATGTGTGTAGGATGCACAGTTCTTTTGTTCTGAGCAAACTCACTGTTCGGACCCCATCGGAAACACAGTAGAGTAGAAGAGTGCTCTTTTCTCAAAAGCAGAGTGTGTTTCTTGTAAGGCGAGGTAGCATTTGTTTCCCAGTCTTAAATAGAGCTGAATCACATGCAGTTTCTGGTCCTATGAGCAAGAGTTGTTTTCTGGTAAGGAAAGTCACTATTGTGCTCCCATTTCCATACACAGTGCAAATAGCACTCGCGACTGTTCCCAGCAATTACAGTGTATTGGACTGAAGCGGAGCTACTGTTCTTGTCAGTTTCCTAAGCAGAGTTGAACTAGATATGGCCCCTGTGTGTAGGAAGCACAGTTCTTTTGTTCTGAGCAAGCTCACTATTTGGACCCCATAGGAAACACAGTAGAGAAGAAGAGTGCTCTTTTCTCAAAATCAGAGAGTCTTTCTTGTAAGGCGAGCTAGTGTTTGTTTCCCAGTCAGAAATGGAGTTGAATCCCATGCAGTTTCTTGTCCTATGAGTAAGAGTTGTTTTCTGATAAGAAGAGTCACTATTGTGCTCCTATTGCCATACACAGGGCAAATAGCACTCGCGTCTGTTCCCAGCTAGTACACTGTATTGGACTGAAGAGGAGCTACCGTTCTTGTCAGTTTCCTAAGCAGAGTTGAACTAGATATGGCCCGTGTGTGTAGGAAGCACAGTTCTTTTGTTCTGAGCAAGCTCACTGTTCGGACCCCATAGGAAACACAGTAGAGTAGAAGACTGCTCTTTTCTCAAAAGCAGAGTGTGTTTCTTGTAAGGCGAGCTAGCGTTTGTTTCCAGTCAGAAATGGAGTTGAATCCCATGCAGTTTCTGGGCCTACGAGCAAGAGGTGTTTTCTGGTAAGGAAAGTCACTATTGCGCTCCCATTTCCATACACAGTGCAAATAGCCCTCGCGTCTGTTCCCAGCAAGTACAGTGTATTGGACTGAAGCGGAGCTACTGTTCTTTCAGTTTCCTAAGCAGAGATGAATTAGATATGGCCCGTGTGTGTAAGAAGCACAGTTCTTTTGTTCTGAGCAAGCACACTGTTCAGACCCCCTAGGAAATACAGTAGAGTAGAAGAATGCTCTTTTCTCAAAAGCAGAGGGTGTTTCTTGTAAGGCAAGCTAGCATTTGTTTCCCAGTCCTAAATGGAGTTGAATCACATGCAGTTTTTGGTCCTCCGACCAAGAGTTGTTTTCTGGTAAAAAAAAGTCACTATTGCGCTCCCATTTCCATACACAGTGCAAATAGCACTCGCGTCTGTTCCCAGCAATTACAGTGTATTGGACTGAAGCGGAGCTACTGTTCTTGTCAGTTTCCTAAGCAGAGTAGAACTAGATATGGCCCCTGTGTGTAGGAAGCACAGTTCTTTTGTTCTGAGCAAGCTCACTATTTGGACCCCATAGGAAACACAGTAGAGTAGAAGAGTGCTCTTTTCTCAAAATCAGAGAGTCTTTCTTGTAAGGCGAGCTAGTGTTTGTTTCCCAGTCAGAAATGGAGTTGAATCCCATGCAGTTTCTTGTCCTATGAGTAAGAGTTGTTTTCTGATCAGAAGAGTCACTATTGTGCTCCTATTGCCATACACAGGGCAAATAGCACTCGCGTCTGTTCCCAGCTAGTACACTGTATTGGACTGAAGAGCAGCTACCGTTCTCGTCAGTTTCCTAAGCAGAGTTGAACTAGATATGGCCCGTGTGTGTAGGAAGCACAGTTCTTTTGTTCTGAGCAAGCTCACTGTTCGGACCCCATAGGAAACACAGTAGAGTAGAAGACTGCTCTTTTCTCAAAAGCAGAGTGTGTTTCTTGTAAGGCGAGGTAGCGTTTGTTTCCAGTCCTAAATAGAGTTGAATCACATGCAGTTTTTGGTCCTACGAGCAAGAGTTGTTTTCTGGTAATAAAGTCACTATTGCGCTCCCATTTCCATACACAGGGCAAATAGCACTCGTGTCTGTTCCCAGCAAGTACAGTGTATTGGACTGAAGCGTAGCTACTGTACTTGTCAGTTTCCTAAGCAGAGTTTAACTAGATAAGGCCCCTGTGTGTAGGAAGCACAGTTCTTTTGTTCTGAGCAAGCTCAATGTTCGGACCCCATAGGAAACACAGTAGAGTAGAAGAGTGCTCTTTTCTCAAAATCAGAGTGTCTTTCTTGTAAGGCGAGCTAGTGTTTGTTTCCCAGTCAGAAATGGAGTTGAATCCCATGCAGTTTCTGGTCCTATGAGCAAGAGTTGTTTTCTGATAAGAAGTGACACTATTGTGCTCCTATTGCCATACACAGTGCAAATAGCACTGGCGTCTGTTCCCAGCAAGTACAGTGTATTGGACTGAAAAGGAGCTACTGTTCTTGTCAGTTTCCTAAGCAGAGTTGAACTACATATGGTCCATGTGTGTAGGAGGCACAGTTCTTTTGTTCTGAGCAAACTCACTGTTCGGACCCCATCAAAAACACAGTAGAGTAGAAGAGTGCTCTTTTCTCAAAAGCAGAGTGTGTTTCTTGTAAGGCGAGGTAGCATTTGTTTCCCAGTCTTAAATGGAGCTGAATCACATGCAGTTTCTGGTCCTACGAGCAAGAGTTGTTTTCTGGTAAGGAAAGTCACTATTGTGCTCCCATTTCCATACACAGTGCAAATAGCACTTGCGACTGTTCCCAGCAATTACAGTGTATTGGACTGAAGCGGAGCTACTGTTCTTGTCAGTTTCCTAAGCAGAGTTGAACTAGATATGGCCCCTGTGTGTAGGAAGCACAGTTCTTTTGTTCTGAGCAAGCTCACTATTTGGACCCCATAGGAAACACAGTAGAGTAGAAGAGTGCTCTTTTCTCAAAATCAGAGAGTCTTTCTTGTAAGGCGAGCTAGTGTTTGTTTCCCAGTCAGAAATGGACTTGAATTCCATGCAGTTTCTTGTCCTATGAGTAAGAGTTGTTTTCTGATAAGAAGAGTCATTATTGTGCTCCTATTGCCATACACAGTGCAAATAGCACTCGTGTCTGTTCCCAGCTAGTACAGTGTATTGGACTAAAGAGGAGCTACCGTTCTTGTCAGTTTCCTAAGCAGAGTTGAACTAGATATGGCCCGTGTGTGTAGGAAGCACAGTTCTTTTGTTCTGAGCAAGCTCACTGTTCGGACCCCGTAGGATACACAGTCGAGTAGAAGACTGCTCTTTTCTCAAAAGCAGAGTGTGTTTCTTGTAAGGCGAGCTAGCGTTTGTTTCCCAGTCCTAAATGGAGTTGAATCACATGCAGTTTTTGGTCCTAAGAGCAAGAGTTGTTTTCTGGTAATAAAGTCACTCTTGCGCTCCCATTGCCATACACAGTGTAAATAGCACTCGCATCTGTTCCCAGCAAGTACAGTGTATTGGACTGAAGCGGAGCTACTGTTCTTGTCAGTTTCCAAAGCAGAGTTGAACTAGATATGGCCCGTGTGTGTAGGAAGCCCAGTTCTTTTGTTCTGAGCAAGCTCACTGTTCGGAACCCATAGGATACACAGTCGAGTAGAAGAGTGCTCTTTTCTCAAAAGCAGAGTGTGTTTCTTGTTAGGCGGGCTAGCGTTTGTTTCCCAGTCCTAAACGGAGTTGAATCACATGCAGATTCTTGTCCGACCAGCAAGAGTTGTTTTCTGGTAAGAAGAGTCACTATTGCGCTCCCATTGTCATACACAGGGCAATTAGCACTGGCGTCTGTTCCCAGCATGTACAGTGTATTGGACTGAAGAGGATCTACTGTTCTTGTCAGTTTCCTAAGCAGAATTGAACTAGATATGGCCGTGTGTGTAGGAAGCACAGTTTTTTGTTCTGAGCAAGCTCACTGTTCTGGCCCTATAGGAAACAAAGTAGAGTAGAAGAGTGATGGTTTCAAAAAAGCAGAGTGTGTTTCTTGTAAGGCGAGCTAGCGTTTGTTTCCCAGTCCTAAATGGAGTTGAATCACATGCAGTTTCTGGTCCTACAAGCAAGAGTTGTTTTCTGGTAAGGAAAGTCACTATTGCGCTCCCATTGCCATACACAGTGCAAATAGCACTGGCGTCTGTTCCCAGCAAGTGCAGTGTATTGGACTGAAGAAGAGCTACTGTTCTTTTCAGTTTCCTAAGCAGAGTTGAACTAGATATGGCCCATGTGTGTAGGAAACACAGTTCTTTTGTTCTGAGCAAGCTCTCTGTATGGACCTCATAAGAAACACAGTAGAGTAGAAGACTGCTCTTTTCTCAAAAGCAGAGTGTGTTTCTTGTAAGGCGAGCTAGCGTTTGTTTCCCAATCCTAAATGGAGATCAATCACATGCAGTTTCTTGTCCTACGAGCAAGAGTTGTTTTCTGGTAAGAAGAGTCACTATTGCGCTCCCATTGTGATACATAGGGCAAATAGCACTGGCGTCTGTTCCCAGCATGTACAGTGTATTGGACTGAAGAGGATCTACTGTTCTTGTCAGTTTCCTAAGCAGACTTGAACTAGATATGGCCCGTGTGTATAGGAAGCACAGTTCTATTGTTCTGAGCAAACTCACTGTTCTGGCCATATAGGAAAAACAGTAGAGTAGAAGAGTGCTCTTTTCTCAAAAGCAGAGTGTGTTTCTTGTAAGGTGAGCTAGCGTTTTTTTCCCAGTCCTAAATGGAGTTGAATCACATGCAGTTTTTTGTCCTACGAGCAAGAGTTGTTTTCTGGTAATTAAAGTCACTATTGCACTCCCATTGCCATACACAGTGCAAATAGCACTCGTGTCTGTTCTCAGCAAGTACAGTGTATTGGACTGAAGCGGAGCTACTGTTCTTGGCAGTTTCCTAAGCAGAGTTGAACTAGATATGGCCCCTGTGTGTAGGAAGCACAGTTTTTTTGTTCTGAGAATGCTCACTGTTCTGGCCCTATAGGAAACACAGTAGAGTAGAAGAGTGCTCTTTTCTCAAAAGCAGAGTGTGTTTCTTGTAAGGCGAGCTAGCGATTGTTTCCCAATCCTAAATGGAGATGAATCACATGCAGTTTCTGGTCCTACGAGCAAGAGTTGTTTTCTCGTAAGAAGAGTCACTATTGCGCTCCCATTGTGATACTAGGGCAAATAGCACTGGCGTCTGTTCCCAGCATGTACAGTGTATTGGCCTGAAGAGGATCTACTGTTCTTGTCAGTTTCCTAAGCAGAGTTGAACTAGATATGGACCATGTGTGTAGGAAGCACAGTTCTTTTGTTCTGCGAATGCTCACTGTTCTGGCCCTATAGGAAACACATTAGAGTAGAAGACTGCTCTTTTCTCAAAAGCAGAATGTGTTTCTTGTAAGGCCAGCTAGCATTTGTTTCACTGTACTAAATGGAGTTGAATCCCATGCAGTTTCTGGTCCTACCAGCAAGAGTTCTTTTCTGGTAAGAAGAGTCACTATTGTGCTCCCATTGTCATACACAAGGCAAATAGCACTGGCGTCTAATCCCAGGAAGTACAGTGTATTGGACTGAAGAGGATCTACCTTTCTTGTCAGTTTCCTAAGCAGAGTTGAATTAGATATGGCCCGTTTGTGTAGGAAGCACAGTTCTTTTGTTCTGAGCAAGCTCACTGTTCGGACCCCATAGGAAACACAGTAGAGTAGAAGAGTGCTCTTTTCTCAAAAGCAGAATGTGTTTCTTGTAAGGCAAGCTAGCATTTGTTTCCCTGTACTAAATGGAGTTGAATCACATCCTGTTTTTGGTCTTACAAGCAAGAGTTGTTTTCTGGTAAGGAAAGTCACTATTGCACTCCCATTTCCAGACACAGTGCAAATAGCACTCACGTCTGTTCCAAGCAAGTACAGTGTATTGGACTGAAGAGGAGCTACTGTTCTTGTCAGTTTCCTAAGCAGAGTTGAACTAGATATGGCCCCTGTGTGTAGGAAGCACAGTTGTTTTGTTCTGAGCAAGCTCACTGTTCGGACACAATAGGAAACACAGTAGAGTAGAAGAGTGCTCTTTTCTCAAAAGCAGAGTGTGTTTCTTGTAAGGCGGGCTAGCGTTTGTTTCCCAGTCCTAAATGGAGTTGAATCACATGCAGTTTCTGGACCTATGAGCATGAATTGTTTTCTGGTAAGAAGAGTCACTATTGCGCTCACATTGTCATAAACAGGGCAATTAGCACTGGCGTCTGTTCCCAGCATGTACAGTGTATTGGACTGAAGAGAATCTACAGTTCTTGTCAGTTTCCTAAGTAGAATTGAACTAGTTATGGCCGTGTGCGTAGGAAGCACAGTTCTTTTGTTCTGAGCAAGCACACTGTTCTGGCCCTATAGAAAACAAAATAGAGTAGAAAAGTGATGGTTTTGAAAAAGCAGAGTGTCTTTCTTGTAAGACGAGCTAGCGTTTGTTTCCCAGTCCTAAATTTAGTTGAATCACATGCAGTTTCTGGTCCTACGAGCAAGAGTTGTTTTCTGGTAAGGAAAGTCACTATTGCGATCCCATTGCCATACACAGTGCAAAGAGCACTCGCGTCTGCTCCCAGCAAGTGCAGTGTATTGGACTGAAGAAGAGCTACTGTTGTTGTCAGTTTCCTAAGCAGAGTTGAACTAGATATGGCCCATGTGTGTAGGAAGCACAGTTCTTTTGTTCTGAGCAAGCTCACTGTATGGACCCCATAAGAAACACAATAGAGTAGAAGACTGCTCTTTTCTCAAAAGCAGAGTGTGTTTCTTGTAAGGCGAGCTAGCGTTTGTTTCCCAATCCTAAATGGAGATGAATCACATGCAGTTGCTTGTCCTACGAGTAAGAGATGTTTTCTGGTAAGAAGAGTCACTATTGCGCTACCATTGTCATACACAGGGCAAATAGCACTGGCGTCTGTTCCCAGCATGTACAGTGTATTTGACTGAAGAGCATCTACTGTTCTTGTCAGTTTCCTAAGCTGAGTTGAACTAGATATGGCCCGTGTGTGTAGGAAGCACAGTTCTTTTGTTCTGAGAATGCTCACTGTTCTGGCCTTATAGGAAAGACATTAGAGTAGAAGAGTGCTCCTTTCTCAAAAGCAGAGTGTGTTTCTTGTAAGTCAAGCTAGCATTTGTTTCCCAGTCCTAAATGGAGTTGAATCACATGCAGTTTCTGGTCCTACGAGCAAGAGTTGTTTTCAGGTAAGAAGAGTCACTATTGTGCTCCTATTGTAATAAACGGGGCAAATAGCACTGGCATCTGTGTACAGATGTATTGGACTGAAGACGATCTGCTGTTCTTGTCAGTTTCCTAAGCATAATTGAACTAGATATGGCCCATGTGTGTAGGAAGCACAGTTCTTTTGTTCGGAGCAAGCTCACTGTTCTGGCCTTATAGGAAACACAGTAGAGTAGAAGAGTGCTCTTTTCTCAAAAGCAGAGTGTGTTTCCTGTAAGTTGAGCTAGGGTTTGTTTCCGAGTCCTAAATCGAGTTGAATCACTAGCAGTTTTTGGTCCTACGAGCAAGAGTTGTTTTCTGGTAAGGAAAGTCAGTATTGCGCTCCATTGCCATACACAGTTCAAATAGCAATCGTGTCTGTTACCAACAAGTACAGTGAATTGGACTGAAGCGGAGCTAATGTTCTTGTCAGTTTCCTAAGCAGAGTTGAACTAGATATGGCCCGTGTTTCTAGGAAGCACAGTTCTTTTGTTCTGAGCAAGCTCACTGTTCGGACCCCATTGGAAACACAGTCGAGTAGAAGACTGCTCTTTTCTCAAAATCAGAGTGTCTTTCTTGTAAGGCGAGCTAGCGTTTGTTTCCCATTCCTAAATGGAGTTGAATTACATCCAGTTTTTGGTCCTATGAGCAAGAGTTGTTTTCTGGTAAGGAAAGTCACTATTGTGCTCCCATTGCCATACACAGTGCAAATAGCACTTGCGTCTGTTCCCAGCAAGTACAGTGTATTCGACTGAAAAGGAGCTACTGTTCTTGTCAGTTTCCTAAGCAGAGTTGAACTAGATATGGCCCGTGTGTGGAGGAAGCACAGTTCTGTTGTTCTGAGCAAGCTCACTGTTCGGTCCCCATAGGATACACAGTAGAGTAGAAGAGTGCTCTTTTCTCAAAAGCAGAGTGTGTTTCTTGTAAGGCGAGCTAGCATTTGTTTCCCAGTCCTAAATCGAGTTGAATCACATGCAGTTTCTTGTCCTAGGAGCAAGAGTTGTTTTCTGGTAAGAAGAGTCACTATTGCGCTCCCATTTTCATACACAGGGCAAATAGCACTTGCGTCTGTTCCCAGCATGTACAGTGTACTGGACTGAAGAGGATCTACTGTTCTTGTCAGTTTCCTAAGCAGAATTGAACTAGATATGGCCGTATTTGTAGAAAGCACAGTTCTTTTCTTCTGAGCAAACTCACTGTTCTGGCCCTATAGGAAACACAGTAGAGTAGAAGAGTGCTCTTTTCTCAAAAGCAGAGTGTGTTTCTTGTAAGGCGAGCTAGCGTTTGTTTCCCAGTCCTAAATGGAGTTGAATCACATGCAGTTTTTGGTTCTACGAGCAAGAGTTGTTTTCTGGTAAGGAAAGTGTTTATTGTGCGCCCATTTCCATACACAGTGCAAATAGCACTCGCTTCTGTTCCCAGCAAGTACAGTGTATTGGACTGAAGCGGAGCTACTGTTCTTGTCAGTTTCCTAAGCAGAGTTGAACTAGATATGTCCCCTGTGTGTAGGAAGCACAGTTCTTTTGTTCTGAGAATGCTCACTGTTATGGCCCTATAGGAAACACAGTAGAGTAGAAGAGTGCTCTTTTCTCAAAAGCAGAGTGTGTTTCTTGTAAGGCGAGCTAGCGTTTGTTTCCCAATCCCAAATGGAGATGAATCACATGCAGTTTCTGGTCCTACGAGCAAGAGTTGTTTTCTGGTAAGAAGAGTCACTATTGTGCTCCCATTGTGATACTAGGGCAAATAGCACTGGCGTCTGATCCCAGCATGTACAGTGTATTGGACTGAAGAGGAGCTACTGTTCATGTCAGTTTCCTAAGCAGAGTTGAACTAGATATGGCCCGTGTGTGTAGGAAGCACAGTTCTTTTGTTCTGAGAATCCTCACTGTTCGGGCACCATAGGAAACACAGTAGAGTAGAAGAGTGCTCTTTTCTCAAAAGCAGAGTGTGTTTCTTGTAAGGCGAGCTAGCGTTTTTTTCCCAGTCCTAAATGGAGTTGAATCACATGCAGTTTTTTGTCCTACGAGCAAGAGCTGTTTTCTGGTAAGAAGGGTCACTATTGCGCTCCCATTGTGGTACTAGGGCAAATAGCACTGGCGTCTGTTCCCAGCATGTACAGTGTATTGGACTGAAGAGGATCTACTGTTCTTGTCAGTTTGCTAAGCAGAATTGAACTAGATATGGCCGTGTGTGTAGGAAGCACATTTCTTTTGTTCTGAGCAAGCTCACTGTTCTGGCCCTATAGGAAACAAAGTAGAGTAGAAGAGTGATGTTTTCGAAAAAGCAGAGTGTGTTTCTTGTAAGGCGAGCTAGCGTTTGTTTCCCAGTCCTAAATGGAGTTGAATCACATGCAGTTTCTTGTCCTACGAGCAAGAGTAGTTTTCTGTTAAGAAGAGTCCCTATTGCGCTCCCATTATCATACACAGGGCAAATAGTACTGTCTTCGTTTCCCAGCATGTACAGTGTATTGGACTGAAGAGGATCTACTGTTCTTGTCAGTTTCCTAAGCAGAATTGAACTAGATAAGGCGGTATTTGTAGGAAGCACAGTTTTTTTGTTCTGAGCAAACTCACTGTTCTGGCCCTATAGGAAACAAAGTAGAGTAGAAGAGTCCTCTTTTCTCAAAAGCAGAGTGTGTTTCTCGTAAGGCGAGCTAGCGTTTTTTTCCCAGTCCTAAATGGAGTTGAATGACATGCAGTTTTTGGTCCTAGGAGCAAGAGTTGTTTTCTGGTAAGAAGAGTCACTACTGTGCTCCCATTGTCATACACAGGGCAAATAGCACTGGCGTCTGTTCCCAGCATGTACAGTGTATTGGACTGAAGAGGACCTACTGTTCTTGTCACTTTTCTAAGCAGAATTGAACTAGATAAGGCGGTATTTGTAGGAAGCACAGTTCTTTTTTTCTGAGCAAAGTCACTGTTCTGGCCCTATAGGAAACACAGTAGTGTAGAAGAGTGCTCTTTTCTCAAAATCAGAGTGTCTTTCTTGTAAGGCGAGCTAGTGTTTGTTTCCCAGTCAGAAATGGAGTTGAATCCCATGCAGTTTCTGGTCCTATGAGCAAGAGTTGTTTTCTGATAAGAAGAGACACTATTGTGCTCCTATTGCCATACACAGTGCAAATAGCACTGGCGTCTGTTCCCAGCAAGTACAGTGTATTGGACTGAAGAGGAGCTACTGTTCTTGTCAGTTTCCTAAGCAGAGTTGAACTACATATGTTCCATGTGTGTAGGAGGCACAGTTCTTTTGTTCTGAGCAAACTCACTCTTCGGACCCCATCGGAAACACAGTAGAGTAGAAGAGTGCTCTTTTCTCAAAAGCAGAGTGTGTTTCTTGTAAGGCGAGGTAGCATTTGTTTCCCAGTCTTAAATGGAGCTGAATCACATGCAGTTTCTGGTCCTACGAGCAAGAGTTGTTTTCTGGTAAGGAAAGTCACTATTGTGCTCCCATTTCCATACACAGTGCAAATAGCACTCGCGAATGTTCCCAGCAATTACAGTGTATTGGACTGAACGGAGCTACTGTTCTTGTCAGTTTTCTAAGCAGAGTTGAACTAGATATGGCCCCTGTGTGTAGGAAGCACAGTTCTTTTGTTCTGAGCAAGCTCACTATTTGGACCCCATAGGAAACACAGTAGAGTAGAAGAGTGCTCTTTTCTCAAAATCAGAGAGTCTTTCTTGTATGGCGAGCTAGTGTTTGTTTCCCAGTCAGAAATGGAGTTGAATCCCATGCAGTTTCTTGTCCTATGAGTAAGAGTTGTTTTCTAATAAGAAGAGTCATTATTGTGCTCCTATTGCCATACACAGTGCAAATAGCACTCGTGTCTGTTCCCAGCTAGAACAGTGTATTGGACTAAAGAGAAGATACCGTTCTTGTCAGTTTCCTAAGCAGAGTTGAACTAGATATGGCCCGTGTGTGTAGAAAGCACAGTTCTTTTGTTCTGAGCAAGCTCACTGTTCGGACCCCATAGGAAACACAGTAGAGTAGAAGACTGCTCTTTTCTCAAAAGCAGAGTGTGTTTCGTGTAAGGCGAGCTAGCGTTTGTTTCCCAGTCCTAAATGGAGTTGAATCACATGCAGTTTTTGGTCCTAAGAGCAAGAGTTGTTTTCTGGTAATAAAGTCACTGTTGCGCTCCCATTGCCATACACAGTGTAAATAGCACTCGCATCTGTTCCCAGCAAGTACAGTGTATTGGACTGAAGCGGAGCTACTGTTCTTGTCAGTTTCCTAAGCAGAGTTGAACTATATATGGCCCGTGTGTGTAGGAAGCCCAGTTCTTTTGTTCTGAGCAAGCTCACTGTTCGGACCCCATAGGATACACAGTCGAGTAGAAGAATGCTCTTTTCTCAAAAGCAGAGTGTGTTTCTTGTTAGGCGAGCTAGCGTTTGTTTCCCAGTCCTAAACGGAGTTGAATCACATGCAGATTCTTGTCCGACGAGCAAGAGTTGTTTTCTGGTAAGAAGAGTCACTATTGCGCTCCCATTGTCATACACAGGGCAAATAGCACTGGTGTCTGTTCCCAGCATGTACAGTGTATTGGACTGAACAGGAGCTACTGTTCTTTTCAGTTTCCTAAGCAGAATTGAACTAGATATGGCAGTATTTGTAGGAAGCACAGTTCTTTTGTTCTGAGCAAGCTCACTCTTCTGGCACTATAAGAAACACAGTACAGTAGAAGAGTGCTCTTTTCTCAAAAGCAGAGTGTGTTTCTTGTAAGGCGAGCTAGCGTTTGTTTCCCATTCCTAAATGGAGTTGAATCACATGCAGTTTTTGGTCCTACAAGCAAGAATTCTTTTCTGGTAATAAAGTCACTATTGCGCTCCCATTGCAATAAACAGTGCAAAGAGCACTCGCATCTGTTCCCAGCAAGTACAGTGTATTGGACTGAAGAAGAGCTACTGTTCTTGTCAGTTTCCTAAGCAGAGATGAACTAGATATGGCCCGCGTGTGTAAGAAGCACAGTTCTTTTGTTCTGAGCAAGCTCACTGTTCAGACCACCTAGGAAATACAGTAGAGAAGAAGAGTGCTCTTTTCTCCAAAGCAGAGTGTGTTTCTTGTAAGGCAAGCTAGCATTTGTTTCCCAGGCCTAAATGGAGTTGAATCACATGCAGTTTTTGGTCCTCCGACCAAGAGTTGTTTTCTGGTAAGGAAAGTCACTATTGCGCTCCCATTTCCATACACAGTGCAAATAGCACTCGCGTCTGTTCCCAGCAATTACAGTGTATTGGACTGAAGCAGAGCTACTGTTCTTGTCAGTTTCCTAAGCAGAGTTGAACTAGATATGGCCGTGTGTGTAGGAAGCACAGTTCTTTTGTTCTGAGCAAGCTCACTGTTCGGACCCCATAGGAAACACAGTAAAGTAGAAGAGTGCTCTTTTCTCAAAATCAGAGTGTCTTTCTTGCAAGGCGAGCAGGTGTTTGTTTCCCAGGCAGAACTGGAGTTGAATCCCATGCAGTTTCTGGTCCTATGAGTAAGAGTTGCTTTCTGATAAGAACAGTCACTATTGTGCTCCTATTGCCATACACAGGGCAAACAGCACTCGCGTCTGTTCCGAGCTAGTACACTGTATTGGACTGAAGAGGAGCTACCGTTCTTCTCAGTTTCCTAAGCAGAGTTGAACTAGATATGGCCCGTGTGTGTAGGAAGCACAGTTCTTTTGTTCTGAGCAAGCTCACTGTTCGGACCCCATAGGAAACACAGTAGAGTAGAAGACTGCTCTTTTCTCAAAAGCAGAGTGTGTTTCTTGTAAGGCGAGCTAGCGTTTGTTTCCAGTCCTAAATGGAGTTGAATCACATCCAGTTTTTGGTCCTACGAGCAAGAGTTGTTTTCTGGTAATAAAGTCACTATTGCGCTCCCATTGCCATACACAGTGCAAATAGCACTCGCATCTGTTCCCAGCAAGTACAGTGTATTGGACTGAAGCGGAGCTACTGTTCTTCTCAGTTTGCTAAGCAGAGTTGAACTAGATATGGCCCCTGTGTGTAGGAAGCACAGTTCTTTTGTTCTGAGCAAGCTCACTATTCGGACCCCATAGGAAACACAGTAGAGTAGAAGAGTGCTCTTTTCTCAAAAGCAGAGTGTGTTTCTTGTAAGGCGAGCTAGTGTTTGTTTCCCAGTCAGAAATGGAGTTGAATCCCATGCAGTTTCTGGTCCTACGAGCAAGAGGTGTTTTCTGGTAAGGAAAGTCACTATTGCGCTCCCATTTCCATACACAATGCAAATAGCACTCGCGTCTGTTCCCAGCAAGTACAGTGTATTGGACTGAAGCGGAGCTACTGTTCTTGTCAGTTTCCTAAGCAGAGATGAACTAGATAAGGCCCGTGTGTGTAGGAAGCACAGTACTTTTGTTCTGAGCAAGCTCACTGTTCAGACCCCCTAGAAAACACAGTAGAGTAGAAGAGTGCTCTTTTCTCAAAAGCAGAGTATGTTTTTTGTAAGGCGAGATAGCGTTTGTTTCCCAGTCCTAAATGGAGTTGAATCACATGCACTTTCTTGTCCTACGACCAAGAGTTGTTTTCTGGTAAGGAAAGTCACTATTGCGCTCCCATTTACATACACAGTGCAAATAGCACTCGCGTCTGTTCCCAGCAAGTACAGTGTATTGGACTGAAGCGTAGCTACTGTTCTTGTCAGTTTCCTAAGCAGAGTTGAACTAGATATGGCCCCTGTGTGTAGGAAGCACAGTTCTTTTGTTCTGAGCAAGCTCACTATTCGGACCCCATAGGAAACACAGTAAAGTAGAACAGTGCTCTTTTCTCAAAATCAGAGAGTCTTTCTTGTATGGCGAGCTAGTGTTTGTTTCCCAGTCAGAAAGGGAGTTGAATCCCATGCAGTTTCTTGTCCTATGAGTAAGAGTTGTTTTCTAATAAGAAGAGTCATTATTGTGCTCCTATTGCCATACACAGTGCAAATAGCACTCGTGTCTGTTCCCAGCTAGAACAGTGTATTGGACTAAAGAGAAGATACCGTTCTTGTCAGTTTCCTAAGCAGAGTTGAACTAGATATGGCCCGTGTGTGTAGAAAGCACAGTTCTTTTGTTCTGAGCAAGCTCACTGTTCGGACCCCATAGGAAACACAGTAGAGTAGAAGACTGCTCTTTTCTCAAAAGCAGAGTGTGTTTCGTGTAAGGCGAGCTAGCGTTTGTTTCCCAGTCCTAAATGGAGTTGAATCACATGCAGTTTTTGGTCCTAAGAGCAAGAGTTGTTTTCTGGTAATAAAGTCACTGTTGCGCTCCCATTGCCATACACAGTGTAAATAGCACTCGCATCTGTTCCCAGCAAGTACAGTGTATTGGACTGAAGCGGAGCTACTGTTCTTGTCAGTTTCCTAAGCAGAGTTGAACTATATATGGCCCGTGTGTGTAGGAAGCCCAGTTCTTTTGTTCTGAGCAAGCTCACTGTTCGGACCCCATAGGATACACAGTCGAGTAGAAGAATGCTCTTTTCTCAAAAGCAGAGTGTGTTTCTTGTTAGGCGAGCTAGCGTTTGTTTCCCAGTCCTAAACGGAGTTGAATCACATGCAGATTCTTGTCCGACGAGCAAGAGTTGTTTTCTGGTAAGAAGAGTCACTATTGCGCTCCCATTGTCATACACAGGGCAAATAGCACTGGTGTCTGTTCCCAGCATGTACAGTGTATTGGACTGAACAGGAGCTACTGTTCTTTTCAGTTTCCTAAGCAGAATTGAACTAGATATGGCAGTATTTGTAGGAAGCACAGTTCTTTTGTTCTGAGCAAGCTCACTCTTCTGGCACTATAAGAAACACAGTACAGTAGAAGAGTGCTCTTTTCTCAAAAGCAGAGTGTGTTTCTTGTAAGGCGAGCTAGCGTTTGTTTCCCATTCCTAAATGGAGTTGAATCACATGCAGTTTTTGGTCCTACAAGCAAGAATTCTTTTCTGGTAATAAAGTCACTATTGCGCTCCCATTGCAATAAACAGTGCAAAGAGCACTCGCATCTGTTCCCAGCAAGTACAGTGTATTGGACTGAAGAAGAGCTACTGTTCTTGTCAGTTTCCTAAGCAGAGATGAACTAGATATGGCCCGCGTGTGTAAGAAGCACAGTTCTTTTGTTCTGAGCAAGCTCACTGTTCAGACCACCTAGGAAATACAGTAGAGAAGAAGAGTGCTCTTTTCTCCAAAGCAGAGTGTGTTTCTTGTAAGGCAAGCTAGCATTTGTTTCCCAGGCCTAAATGGAGTTGAATCACATGCAGTTTTTGGTCCTCCGACCAAGAGTTGTTTTCTGGTAAGGAAAGTCACTATTGCGCTCCCATTTCCATACACAGTGCAAATAGCACTCGCGTCTGTTCCCAGCAATTACAGTGTATTGGACTGAAGCAGAGCTACTGTTCTTGTCAGTTTCCTAAGCAGAGTTGAACTAGATATGGCCGTGTGTGTAGGAAGCACAGTTCTTTTGTTCTGAGCAAGCTCACTGTTCGGACCCCATAGGAAACACAGTAAAGTAGAAGAGTGCTCTTTTCTCAAAATCAGAGTGTCTTTCTTGCAAGGCGAGCAGGTGTTTGTTTCCCAGGCAGAACTGGAGTTGAATCCCATGCAGTTTCTGGTCCTATGAGTAAGAGTTGCTTTCTGATAAGAACAGTCACTATTGTGCTCCTATTGCCATACACAGGGCAAACAGCACTCGCGTCTGTTCCGAGCTAGTACACTGTATTGGACTGAAGAGGAGCTACCGTTCTTCTCAGTTTCCTAAGCAGAGTTGAACTAGATATGGCCCGTGTGTGTAGGAAGCACAGTTCTTTTGTTCTGAGCAAGCTCACTGTTCGGACCCCATAGGAAACACAGTAGAGTAGAAGACTGCTCTTTTCTCAAAAGCAGAGTGTGTTTCTTGTAAGGCGAGCTAGCGTTTGTTTCCAGTCCTAAATGGAGTTGAATCACATCCAGTTTTTGGTCCTACGAGCAAGAGTTGTTTTCTGGTAATAAAGTCACTATTGCGCTCCCATTGCCATACACAGTGCAAATAGCACTCGCATCTGTTCCCAGCAAGTACAGTGTATTGGACTGAAGCGGAGCTACTGTTCTTCTCAGTTTGCTAAGCAGAGTTGAACTAGATATGGCCCCTGTGTGTAGGAAGCACAGTTCTTTTGTTCTGAGCAAGCTCACTATTCGGACCCCATAGGAAACACAGTAGAGTAGAAGAGTGCTCTTTTCTCAAAAGCAGAGTGTGTTTCTTGTAAGGCGAGCTAGTGTTTGTTTCCCAGTCAGAAATGGAGTTGAATCCCATGCAGTTTCTGGTCCTACGAGCAAGAGGTGTTTTCTGGTAAGGAAAGTCACTATTGCGCTCCCATTTCCATACACAATGCAAATAGCACTCGCGTCTGTTCCCAGCAAGTACAGTGTATTGGACTGAAGCGGAGCTACTGTTCTTGTCAGTTTCCTAAGCAGAGATGAACTAGATAAGGCCCGTGTGTGTAGGAAGCACAGTACTTTTGTTCTGAGCAAGCTCACTGTTCAGACCCCCTAGAAAACACAGTAGAGTAGAAGAGTGCTCTTTTCTCAAAAGCAGAGTATGTTTTTTGTAAGGCGAGATAGCGTTTGTTTCCCAGTCCTAAATGGAGTTGAATCACATGCACTTTCTTGTCCTACGACCAAGAGTTGTTTTCTGGTAAGGAAAGTCACTATTGCGCTCCCATTTACATACACAGTGCAAATAGCACTCGCGTCTGTTCCCAGCAAGTACAGTGTATTGGACTGAAGCGTAGCTACTGTTCTTGTCAGTTTCCTAAGCAGAGTTGAACTAGATATGGCCCCTGTGTGTAGGAAGCACAGTTCTTTTGTTCTGAGCAAGCTCACTATTCGGACCCCATAGGAAACACAGTAAAGTAGAACAGTGCTCTTTTCTCAAAATCAGAGTGTCTTTCTTGTAAGGCAAGCTAGTGTTTGTTTCCCAGTCAGAAAGGGAGTTGAATCCCATGCAGTTTCTGGTCCTATGAGCAAGAGTTGTTTTCTGATAAGAAGGGTCACTATTGTCTCCTATTGCCATACACAGTGCAAATAGCACTCGCCTCTGTTCCCAGCAAGTACAGTGTATTGGACTGAAGAGGATCTTCTGTTCTTGTCAGTTTCCTAAGCACAGTTGAACTACATATGGTCCGTGTGTGTAGGAAGCACAGTTCTTTTGTTCTGAGCAAGCTCACTGTTCGGACCCCATAGGAAACACAGTAGTGTAGACGAGTGCTCTTTACTCAAAAGCAGAGTGTGTTTCTTGTAAGGCGAGCTAGCATTTGTTTCCCGTCCTACATGGAGCTGAATCACATGCAGTTTCTGGTCCTACGAGCAAGAGTTGTTTTCTGGTAAGGAAAGTCACTATTGCGCTCCCATTGCCATACACAGTGCAAATAGCACTCGCGTCTGTTCCCAGCAAGTACAGTGTATTGGACTGAAGAGGAACTACTGTTCTTGTCAGTTTCCTAAGCAGAGTTGAACTAGATATGGCCCGTGTGTGTAGGAAGCACAGTTCTTTTGTTCTGAGCAAGCTCAATGTTCGGACCCCATAGGAAACACAGTAGAGTAGAAGACTGCTCTTTTCTCAAAAGCAGAGTGTGTTTCTTGTTAGGCGAGCTAGCGTTTGTTTCCCAGTCCTACATGGAGTTGAATCACATGCAGTTTCTTGTCCTACGAGCAAGAGTTGTTTTCTGGTAATAAGAGTCACTATTGTGCTCCCATTGTCATACAAAGGGCAAATAGCACTGGCGTCTGTTCCCAGCATGTACAGTGTATTGGACTGAACAGGAGCTACTGTTCTTTTCAGTTTCCTAAGCAGAATTGAACTAGATATGGCAGTATTTGTATGAAGCACAGTTCTTTTGTTCTGAGCAAGCTCACTGTTCTGGCCCTATAGGAAACACAGTAGAGTAGAAGAGTGCTCTTTTCTCAAAAGCAGAGTGTGTTTTTTGTAAGGCGAACTAGCGTTTGTTTCCCAGTCCTAAATGGAGTTGAATCACATGCAGTTTTTGGTCCTACGACCAAGAGTTGTTTTCTGGTAAGGAAAGTCACTATTGCGCTCCCATTGTCATACACAGGGCAAATAGCTCTGGCATCTGTTCACAGCATGTACAGTGTATTGGACTGAACAGGAGCTACTGTTCTTTTCAGTTTCCTAAGCAGAATTGAACTGGATATGGCAGTATTTGTAGGAAGCACAGTTCTTTTTTCTGAGCAAGCTCACTCTTCTGGCCCTATAGTAAACACAGTAGAGTAGAAGAGTGCTCTTTTCTCAAAAGCAGAGTGTGTTTCTTGTAAGGCGAACTACCGTTTGTTTCCCAGTCCTAAATGGAGTTGAATCACATGCAGTTTTTGGTCCTACGACCAAGAGTTTTTTTCTGGTAAGGAAAGTCACTATTGCGCTCCCATTTACATACACAGTGCAAATAGCACTCGCGTCTGTTCCCAGCAAGTACAGTGTATTGGACTGAAGCGGAGCTACTGTTCTTGTCAGTTTGCTAAGCAGAGTTGAACGAGATGTGTCCCGTGTGTGTAGGAATCACAGTTCTTTTTTTCTGAGCAAGCTCACTATTCGGACCCCATAGGAAACACAGTAGAGTAGAAGAGTGCTCTTTTCTCAAAATCAGAGAGTCTTTCTTGTAAGGCGAGCTAGTGTTTGTTTCCCAGTCAGAAATGGAGTTGAATCCCATGCAGTTTCTTGTCCTATGAGTAAGAGTTGTTTTCTGATAAGAAGAGTCACTATTGTGCTCCTATTGTCATACACAGTGCAAATAGCACTCGCGTCTGTTCCCAGCTAGTACAGTGTATTGGACTGAAGAGGAGCTACCGTTCTTGTCAGTTTCCTAAGCAGAGTTGAACTAGATATGGCCCGTGTGTGTAGGAAGCCCAGTTCTTTTGTTCTGAGCAAGCTCACTGTTCGGACCCCATAGGATACACAGTCGAGTAGAAGAGTGCTCTTTTCTCAAAAGAAGAGTGTGTTTCTTGTAAGGCGAGCTAGTGTTTGTTTCCCAGTCAGAAATGGAGTTGAATCCCATGCAGTTTCTGGTCTTATGAGCAAGAGTTGTTTTCTGATAAGAAGAGACACTATTGTGCTCCTATTGCCATACACAGTGCAAATAGCACTGGCGTCTGTGCCCAGCAAGTACAGTGTATTGGACTGAAGAGGATCTACTGTTCTTGTCAGTTTCCTAAGCAGAGTTGAACTACATATGGTCCGTGTGTGTAGGAAGCACAGTTCTTTTGTTCTGAGCAAGCTCACTGTTCGGACCCCATAGGAAACACAGTAGAGTAGAAGAGTGCTCTTTTCTCAAAAGCAGAGTGTGTTTCTTGTAAGGCGAGCTAGCATTTGTTTCCCAGTCCTAAATGGAGCTGAATCACATGCAGTTTCTTGTCCTACGAGCAAGAGTTGTTTTCTGGTAATAAGAGTCACTATTGTGCTCCCATTGTCATACAAAGGGCAAATAGCACTGGCGTCTGTTCCCAGCATGTACAGTGTATTGGACTGAACAGGAGCTACTGTTCTTTTCAGTTTCCTAAGCAGAATTGAACTAGATATGGCAGTATTTGTATGAAGCACAGTTCTTTTGTTCTGAGCAAGCTCACTGTTCTGGCCCTATAGGAAACACAGTAGAGTAGAAGAGTGCTCTTTTCTCAAAAGCAGAGTGTGTTTTTTGTAAGGCGAGCTAGCGTTTGTTTCCCAGTCCTAAATGGAGTTGAATCACATGCAGTTTTTGGTCCTACGACCAAGAGTTGTTTTCTGGTAAGGAAAGTCACTATTGCGCTCCCATTGTCATACACAGGGCAAATAGCTCTGGCATCTGTTCACAGCATGTACAGTGTATTGGACTGAACAGGAGCTACTGTTCTTTTCAGTTTCCTAAGCAGAATTGAACTGGATATGGCAGTATTTGTAGGAAGCACAGTTCTTCTGTTCTGAGCAAGCTCACTCTTCTGGCCCTATAGTAAACACAGTAGAGTAGAAGAGTGCTCTTTTCTCAAAAGCAGAGTGTGTTTCTTGTAAGGCGAACTACCGTTTGTTTCCCAGTCCTAAATGGAGTTGAATCTCATGCAGTTTTTGGTCCTACGACCAAGAGTTTTTTTCTGGTAAGGAAAGTCACTATTGCGCTCCCATTTACATTCACAGTGCAAATAGCACTCGCGTCTGTTCCCAGCTAGTACAGTGTATTGGACTGAAGAGGAGCTACCGTTCTTGTCAGTTTCCTAAGCAGAGTTGAACTAGATATGGCCCGTGTGTGTAGGAAGCCCAGTTCTTTTGTTCTGAGCAAGCTCACTGTTCGGACCCCATAGGATACACAGTCGAGTAGAAGAGTGCTCTTTTCTCAAAAGAAGAGTGTGTTTCTTGTAAGGCGAGCTAGTGTTTGTTTCCCAGTCAGAAAGGGAGTTGAATCCCATGCAGTTTCTGGTCTTATGAGCAAGAGTTGTTTTCTGATAAGAAGAGACACTTTTGTGCTCCTATTGCCATACACAGTGCAAATAGCACTGTCGTCTGTGCCCAGCAAGTACAGTGTATTGGACTGAAGAGGAGCTACTGTTCTTGTCAGATTCCTAAGCAGAGTTGAACTACATATGGTCCGTGTGTGTAGGAAGCACAGTTCTTTTGTTCTGAGCAAGCTCACTGTTCGGACCCCATAGGAAACACAGTAGAGTAGAAGAGTGCTCTTTTTTCAAAAGCAGAGTGTGTTTTTTGTAAGGCGAGATAGCGTTTGTTTCCCAGTCCTAAATGGAGTCGAATCACATGCACTTTCTTGTCCTACGACCAAGAGTTGTTTTCTGGTAAGGAAAGTCACTATTGCGCTCCCATTTACATACACAGTGCAAATAGCACTCGCGTCTGTTCCCAGCAAGTACAGTGTATCGGACTGAAGCGTAGCTACTGTTCTTGTCAGTTTCCTAAGCAGAGTTGAACTAGATATGGCCCCTGTGTGTAGGAAGCACAGTTCTTTTGTTCTGAGCAAGCTCACTATTCGGACCCCATAGGAAACACAGTAAAGTAGAAGAGTGCTCTTTTCTCAAAATCATAGTGTCTTTCTTGCAAGGCGAGCAGGTGTTTGTTTCCCAGGCAGAACTGGAGTTGAATCCCATGCAGTTTCTGGTCCTATGAGTAAGAGTTGTTTTCTGATAAGAACAGTCACTATTGTGCTCCTATTGCCATACACAGGGCAAACAGCACTCGCGTCTGTTCCGAGCTAGTACACTGTATTGGACTGAAGAGGAGCTACCGTTCTTGTCAGTTTCCTAAGCAGAGTTGAACTAGATATGGCCCGTGTGTGTAGGAAGCACAGTTCTTTTGTTCTGAGCAAGCTCACTGTTCGGACCCCATAGGAAACACAGTAGAGTAGAAGACTGCTCTTTTCTCAAAAGCAGAGTGTGTTTCTTGTAAGGCGAGCTAGCGTTTGTTTCCAGTCCTAAATGGAGTTGAATCACATCCAGTTTTTGGTCCTACGAGCAAGAGTTGTTTTCTGGTAATAAAGTCACTATTGCGCTCCCATTGCCATACACAGTGCAAATAGCACTCGCATCTGTTCCCAGCAAGTACAGTGTATTGGACTGAAGCGGAGCTACTGTTCTTCTCAGTTTGCTAAGCAGAGTTGAACTAGATATGGCCCCTGTGTGTAGGAAGCACAGTTCTTTTGTTCTGAGCAAGCTCACTATTCGGACCCCATAGGAAACACAGTAGAGTAGAAGAGTGCTCTTTTCTCAAAAGCAGAGTGTGTTTCTTGTAAGGCGAGCTAGTGTTTGTTTCCCAGTCAGAAATGGAGTTGAATCCCATGCAGTTTCTGGTCCTACGAGCAAGAGGTGTTTTCTGGTAAGGAAAGTCACTATTGCGCTCCCATTTCCATACACAATGCAAATAGCACTCGCGTCTGTTCCCAGCAAGTACAGTGTATTGGACTGAAGCGGAGCTACTGTTCTTGTCAGTTTCCTAAGCAGAGATGAACTAGATAAGGCCCGTGTGTGTAGGAAGCACAGTACTTTTGTTCTGAGCAAGCTCACTGTTCAGACCCCCTAGAAAACACAGTAGAGTAGAAGAGTGCTCTTTTCTCAAAAGCAGAGTATGTTTTTTGTAAGGCGAGATAGCGTTTGTTTCCCAGTCCTAAATGGAGTTGTATCACATGCAGTTTTTGTTCCTACGAGCAAGAGTTGTTTTCTGGTAATAAAGTCACTGTTGCGCTCCAATTGCCATACACAGTGTAAATAGCACTCGCATCTGTTCCCAGCAAGTACAGTGTATTGGACTGAAGCGGAGCTACTGTTCTTGTCAGTTTCCTAAGCAGAGTTGAACTAGATATGGCCCCTGTGTGTAGGAAGCACAGCTCTTTTCTTCTGAGCAAGCTCACTGTTCGGACCCCATAGGATACACAGTCGAGTAGAAGAGTGCTCTTTTCTCAAAAGCAGAGTGTGTTTCTTGTTAGGCGAGCTAGCGTTTGTTTCCCAGTCCTACATGGAGTTGAATCACATGCAGTTTCTTGTCCTACGAGCAAGAGTTGTTTTCTGGTAATAAGAGTCACTATTGTGCTCCCATTGTCATACAAAGGGCAAATAGCACTGGCGTCTGTTCCCAGCATGTACAGTGTATTGGACTGAACAGGAGCTACTGTTCTTTTCAGTTTCCTAAGCAGAATTGAACTAGATATGGCAGTATTTGTATGAAGCACAGTTCTTTTGTTCTGAGCAAGCTCACTGTTCTGGCCCTATAGGAAACACAGTAGAGTAGAAGAGTGCTCTTTTCTCAAAAGCAGAGTGTGTTTTTTGTAAGGCGAGCTAGCGTTTGTTTCCCAGTCCTAAATGGAGTTGAATCACATGCAGTTTTTGGTCCTACGACCAAGAGTTGTTTTCTGGTAAGGAAAGTCACTATTGCGCTCCCATTGTCATACACAGGGCAAATAGCTCTGGCATCTGTTCACAGCATGTACAGTGTATTGGACTGAACAGGAGCTACTGTTCTTTTCAGTTTCCTAAGCAGAATTGAACTGGATATGGCAGTATTTGTAGGAAGCACAGTTCTTTTTTCTGAGCAAGCTCACTCTTCTGGCCCTATAGTAAACACAGTAGAGTAGAAGAGTGCTCTTTTCTCAAAAGCAGAGTGTGTTTCTTGTAAGGCGAACTACCGTTTGTTTCCCAGTCCTAAATGGAGTTGAATCACATGCAGTTTTTTGTCCTACGACCAAGAGTTTTTTTCTGGTAAGGAAAGTCACTATTGCGCTCCCATTTACATACACAGTGCAAATAGCACTCGCGTCTGTTCCCAGCAAGTACAGTGTATTGGACTGAAGCGGAGCTACTGTTCTTGTCAGTTTGCTAAGCAGAGTTGAACGAGATGTGTCCCGTGTGTGTAGGAATCACAGTTCTTTTTTTCTGAGCAAGCTCACTATTCGGACCCCATAGGAAACACAGTAGAGTAGAAGAGTGCTCTTTTCTCAAAATCAGAGAGTCTTTCTTGTAAGGCGAGCTAGTGTTTGTTTCCCAGTCAGAAATGGAGTTGAATCCCATGCAGTTTCTTGTCCTATGAGTAAGAGTTGTTTTCTGATAAGAAGAGTCACTATTGTGCTCCTATTGTCATACACAGTGCAAATAGCACTCGCGTCTGTTCCCAGCTAGTACAGTGTATTGGACTGAAGAGGAGCTACCGTTCTTGTCAGTTTCCTAAGCAGAGTTGAACTAGATATGGCCCGTGTGTGTAGGAAGCCCAGTTCTTTTGTTCTGAGCAAGCTCACTGTTCGGACCCCATAGGATACACAGTCGAGTAGAAGAGTGCTCTTTTCTCAAAAGAAGAGTGTGTTTCTTGTAAGGCGAGCTAGTGTTTGTTTCCCAGTCAGAAATGGAGTTGAATCCCATGCAGTTTCTGGTCTTATGAGCAAGAGTTGTTTTCTGATAAGAAGATACACTATTGTGCTCCTATTGCCATACACAGTGCAAATAGCACTGGCGTCTGTGCCCAGCAAGTACAGTGTATTGGACTGAAGAGGATCTACTGTTCTTGTCAGTTTCCTAAGCAGAGTTGAACTACATATGGTCCGTGTGTGTAGGAAGCACAGTTCTTTTGTTCTGAGCAAGCTCACTGTTCGGACCCCATAGGAAACACAGTAGAGTAGAAGAGTGCTCTTTTCTCAAAAGCAGAGTGTGTTTCTTGTAAGGCGAGCTAGCATTTGTTTCCCAGTCCTAAATGGAGCTGAATCACATGCAGTTTCTGGTCCTATGAGCAAGAGTTGATTTCTGGTAAGGAAAGTCACTATTGTGCTCCCATTGCCATACACAGTGCCAATAGCACTCGCGTCTGTTCCCAGCAAGTACAGTGTATTGGACTGAAGCAGAGCTACTGTTCTTGTCAGTTTCCTAAGCAGAGATGAACTAGATAAGGCCCGTGTGTGTAGGAAGCACAGTACTTTTGTTCTGAGCAAGCTCACTGTTCAGACCCCCTAGAAAACACAGTAGAGTAGAAGAGTGCTTTTTTTTCAAAAGCAGAGTGTGTTTTTTGTAAGGTGAGATAGCGTTTGTTTCCCAGTCCTAAATGGAGTCGAATCACATGCACTTTCTTGTCCTACGACCAAGAGTTGTTTTCTGGTAAGGAAAGTCACTATTGCGCTCCCATTTACATACACAGTGCAAATAGCACTCGCGTCTGTTCCCAGCAAGTACAGTGTATTGGACTGAAGCATAGCTTCTGTTCTTGTTAGTTTCCTAAGCAGAGTTGAACTAGATATGGCCCCTGTGTGTAGGAAGCACAGTTCTTTTGTTCTGAGCAAGCTCACTATTCGGACACCATAGGAAACACAGTAAAGTAGAAGAGTGCTCTTTTCTCAAAATCAGAGTGTCTTTCTTGTAAGGCTAGCAGGTGTTTGTTTCCCAGGCAGAAATGGAGTTGAATCCCATGCAGTTTCTGGTCCTATGAGCAAGAGTTGTTTTCTGATAAGAAGGGTCACTATTGTCTCCTATTGCCATACACAGTGCAAATAGCACTCGCCTCTGTTCCCAGCAAGTACAGTGTATTGGACTGAAGAGGAGCTACTGTTCTTGTCAGTTTCCTAAGCAGAGTTGAACTACATATGGTCCGTGTGTGTAGGATGCACAGTTCTTTTGTTCTGAGCAAGCTCACTGTTCGGACCCCATAGGAAACACAGTAGAGTAGAAGAGTGCTCTTTTCTCAAAAGCAGAGTGTGTTTTTTGTAAGGCGAGCTAGCGTTTGTTTCCCAGTCCTAAATGGAGTTGAATCACATGCAGTTTTTGGTCCTACGACCAAGAGTTGTTTTCTGGTAAGGAAAGTCACTATTGCGCTCCCATTGTCATACACAGGGCAAATAGCTCTGGCATCTGTTCACAGCATGTACAGTGTATTGGACTGAACAGGAGCTACTGTTCTTTTCAGTTTCCTAAGCAGAATTGAACTGGATATGGCAGTATTTGTAGGAAGCACAGTTCTTTTTTCTGAGCAAGCTCACTCTTCTGGCCCTATAGTAAACACAGTAGAGTAGAAGAGTGCTCTTTTCTCAAAAGCAGAGTGTGTTTCTTGTAAGGCGAACTACCGTTTGTTTCCCAGTCCTAAATGGAGTTGAATCACATGCAGTTTTTGGTCCTACGACCAAGAGTTTTTTTCTGGTAAGGAAAGTCCCTATTGCGCTCCCATTTACATACACAGTGCAAATAGCACTCGTGTCTGTTCCCAGCAAGTACAGTGTATTGGACTGAAGCGGAGCTACTGTTCTTGTCAGTTTGCTAAGCAGAGTTGAACGAGATGTGTCCCGTGTGTGTAGGAATCACAGTTCTTTTTTTCTGAGCAAGCTCACTATTCGGAACCCATAGGAAACACAGTAGAGTAGAAGAGTGCTCTTTTCTCAAAATCAGAGAGTCTTTCTTGTAAGGCGAGCTAGTGTTTGTTTCCCAGTCAGAAATGGTGTTGAATCCCATGCAGTTTCTTGTCCTATGAGTAAGAGTTGTTTTCTGATAAGAAGAGTCACTATTGTGCTCCTATTGTCATACACAGTGCAAATAGCACTCGCGTCTGTTCCCAGCTAGTACAGTGTATTGGACTGAAGAGGAGCTACCGTTCTTGTCAGTTTCCTAAGCAGAGTTGAACTAGATATGGCCCGTGTGTGTAGGAAGCCCAGTTCTTTTGTTCTGAGCAAGCTCACTGTTCGGACCCCATAGGATACACAGTCGAGTAGAAGAGTGCTCTTTTCTCAAAAGAAGAGTGTGTTTCTTGTAAGGCGAGCTAGTGTTTGTTTCCCAGTCAGAAATGGAGTTGAATCCCATGCAGTTTCTGGTCTTATGAGCAAGAGTTGTTTTCTGATAAGAAGAGACACTATTGTGCTCCTATTGCCATACACAGTGCAAATAGCACTGGCGTCTGTGCCCAGCAAGTACAGTGTATTGGACTGAAGAGGATCTACTGTTCTTGTCAGTTTCCTAAGCAGAGTTGAACTACATATGGTCCGTGTGTGTAGGAAGCACAGTTCTTTTGTTCTGAGCAAGCTCACTGTTCGGACCCCATAGGAAACACAGTAGAGTAGAAGAGTGCTCTTTTCTCAAAAGCAGAGTGTGTTTCTTGTAAGGCGAGCTAGCATTTGTTTCCCAGTCCTAAATGGAGCTGAATCACATGCAGTTTCTGGTCCTATGAGCAAGAGTTGTTTTCTGGTAAGGAAAGTCACTATTGTGCTCCCATTGCCATACACAGTGCCAATAGCACTCGCGTCTGTTCCCAGCAAGTACAGTGTATTGGACTGAAGCAGAGCTACTGTTCTTGTCAGTTTCCAAAGCAGTGATGAACTAGATAAGGCCCGTGTGTGTAGGAAGCACAGTACTTTTGTTCTGAGCAAGCTTACTGTTCAGACCCCCTAGAAAACACAGTAGAGTAGAAGAGTGCTCTTTTTTCAAAAGCAGAGTGTGTTTTTTGTAAGGTGAGATAGCGTTTGTTTCCCAGTCCTAAATGGAGTCGAATCACATGCACTTTCTTGTCCTACGACCAAGAGTTGTTTTCTGGTAAGGAAAGTCACTATTGCGCTCCCATTTACATACACAGTGCAAATAGCACTCGCGTCTGTTCCCAGCAAGTACAGTGTATTGGACTGAAGCATAGCTACTGTTCTTGTTAGTTTCCTAAGCAGAGTTGAACTAGATATGGCCCTTGTGTGTAGGAAGCACAGTTCTTTTGTTCTGAGCAAGCTCACTATTCGGACCCCATAGGAAACACAGTAAAGTAGAAGAGTGCTCTTTTCTCAAAATCAGAGTGTCTTTCTTGTAAGGCGAGCAGGTGTTTGTTTCCCAGGCAGAAATGGAGTTGAATCCCATGCAGTTTCTGGTCCTATGAGTAAGAGTTGTTTTCAGATAAGAAGGGTCACTATTGTCTCCTATTGCCATACACAGTGCAAATAGCACTCGCCTCTGTTCCCAGCAAGTACAGTGTATTGGACGGAAGAGGAGCTACTGTTCTTGTCAGTTTCCTAAGCAGAGTTGAACTACATATAGTCCGTGTGTGTAGGATGCACAGTTCTTTTGTTCTGAGCAAGCTCACTGTTCGGACCCCATAGGAAACACAGTAGAGTAGAAGACTGCTCTTTTCTCAAAAGCAGAGTGTGTTTCTTGTAAGGCGAGCTAGCGTTTGTTTCCAAGTCCTAAATGGAGTTGAAGCACATGCAGTTTTTGTTCCTACGAGCAAGAGTTGTTTTCTGGTAATAAAGTCACTGTTGCGCTCCAATTGCCATACACAGTGTAAATAGCACTCGCATCTGTTCCCAGCAAGTACAGTGTATTGGACTGAAGCGGAGCTACTGTTCTTGTCAGTTTCCTAAACAGAGTTGAACTAGATATGGCCCCTGTGTGTAGGAAGCACAGTTCTTTTGTTCTGAGCAAGCTCACTGTTCGGACCCCATAGGATACACAGTCGAGTAGAAGAGTGCTCTTTTCTCAAAAGCAGAGTGTGTTTCTTGTTAGGCGAGCTAGCATTTGTTTCCCAGTCCTAAATGGAGTTGAATCACATGCAATTTCTTGTCCTACGAGCAAGAGTTGTTTTCTGGTAATAAGAGTCACTATTGTGCTCCCATTGTCATACAAAGGGCAAATAGCACTGGCGTCTGTTCCCAGAATGTACAGTGTATTGGACTGAAGCAGAGCTACTGTTCTTGTCAGTTTCCTAAGCAGAGATGAACTAGATAAGGCCCGTGTGTGTAGGAAGCACAGTACTTTTGTTCTGAGCAAGCTCACTGTTCAGACCCCCTAGAAAACACAGTAGAGTAGAAGAGTGCTCTTTTCTCAAAAGCAGAGTGTGTTTTTTGTAAGGCGAGCTAGCGTTTGTTTCCCAGTCCTAAATGGAGTTGAATCACATGCAGTTTTTGGTCCTACGACCAAGAGTTGTTTTCTGGTAAGGAAAGTCACTATTGTGCTCCCATTGTCATACACAGGGCAAATAGCTCTGGCATCTGTTCACAGCATGTACAGTGTATTGGACTGAACAGGAGCTACTGTTCTTTTCAGTTTCCTAAGCAGAATTGAACTAGATATGGCAGTATTTGTAGGAAGCACAGTTCTTTTGTTCTGAGCAAGCTCACTCTGATGGCCCTATAGGAAACACAGTAGAGTAGAAGAGTGCTCTTTTCTCAAAAGCAGAGTGTGTTTTTTGTAAGGCGAGCTAGCGTTTGTTTCCCAGTCCTAAATGGAGTTGAATCACATGCAGTTTTTGGTCCTACGACCAAGAGTTGTTTTCTGGTAAGGAAAGTCACTATTGCGCTCCCATTGTCATACACAGGGCAAATAGCTCTGGCATCTGTTCACAGCATGTACAGTGTATTGGTCTGAACAGGAGCTACTGTTCTTTTCAGTTTCCTAAGCAGAATTGAACTAGATATGGCAGTATTTGTAGGAAGCACAGTTCTTTTTTTCTGAGCAAGCTCACTATTTGGACCCCATAGGAAACACAGTAGAGTAGAAGAGTGCTCTTTTCTCAAAAGCAGAGTGTGTTTCTTGTAAGGCGAGCTAGCGTTTGTTTCCAGTTCTAAATGGAGTTGAATCACATCCAGTTTTTGGTCCTATGAGCAAGAGTTGTTTTCTGGTAATAAAGTCACTATTGCGCTCCCATTGCCATACACAGTGCAAATAGCACTCGCATCTGTTCCCAGCAAGTACAGTGTATTGGACTGAAGCGGAGCTACTGTTCTTTTCAGTTTCCTAAGCAGAGTTGAACTAGATATGGCCCCTGTGTGTAGGAAGCACAGTTCTTTTGTTCTGAGCAAGCTCACTGTTCGGACCCCATAGGAAACACAGTAAAGTAGAAGAGTGCTCTTTTCTCAAAAGCAGAGTTTGTTTTTTGTAAGGTGAGCTAGTGTTTGTTTCCCAGTTCGAAATGGAGTTGAATCCCATGCAGTTTCTGGTCCTACGAGCAAGAGTTGTTTTCTGGTAAAGAAAGTCAGTATTGCGCTCCCATTTCCATACACAGTGCAAATATCACTCGCGTCTGTTCCCAGCAAGTACAGTGTATTGGACTGAAGCGTAGCTACTGTTCTTGTCAGTTTCCTAAGCAGAGATGAACTAGATATGGCCCCTGTGTGTAGGAAGCACAGTTCTTTTCTTCTGAGCAAGCTCACTATTCGGACCCCATAGAAAACACAGTAGAGTAGAAGAGTGCTCTTTTCTCAAAATCAGAGTGTCTTTCTTGTAAGGCGAGCAAGTGTTTGTTTCCCATTCAGAAATGGCGTTGAATCCCATGCAGTTTCTGGTCCTATGAGCAAGAGTTGTTTTCTGATAAGAAGAGACACTATTGTGCTCCTATTGCAATACACAGTGCAAATAGCACTGGCGTCTGTTACCAGCAAGTACAGTGTATTGGACTGAAGAGGAGCTACTGTTCTTCTCATTTTCCTAAGCAGAGTTGAACTACATATGGTCCGTGTGTGTAGGAAGCACAGTTCTTTTGTTCTGAGCAAGCTCACTGTTCGGACCCCATAGGAAACACAGTAGTGTAGACCCGTGCTCTTTTCTCAAAAGCAGAGTGTGTTTCTTGTAAGGCGAGCTAGCATTTGTTTCCCGTCCTACATGGAGCTGAATCACATGCAGTTTCTGGTCCTACGAGCAAGAGTTGTTTTCTGGTAAGGAAAGTCACTATTGCACTCCCATTGCCATACGCAGTGCAAATAGCACTCGTGTCTGTTCCCAGCAAGTACAGTGTATTGGACTGAAGAGGAGCTACTGTTCTTGTCAGTTTCCTAAGCAGAGTTGAACTAGATATGGCCCGTGTGTGTAGGAAGCACAGTTCTTTTGTTCTGAGCAAGCTCAATGTTCGGACCCCATAGGAAAGAGAGTAGAGTAGAAGAGTGCTCTTTTCTCAAAAGCAGAGTGTGTTTCTTGTAAGGCGAGCTAGCGTTTGTTTCCCAGTCCTAAATGGAGTTGTATCACATGCAGTTTTTGTTCCTACGAGCAAGAGTTGTTTTCTGGTAATAAAGTCACTGTTGCGCTCCAATTGCCATACACAGTGTAAATTGCACTCGCATCTGTTCCCAGCAAGTACAGTGTATTGGACTGAAGCGGAGCTACTGTTCTTGTCAGTTTCCTAAGCAGAGTTGAACTAGATATGGCCCCTGTGTGTAGGAAGCACAGTTCTTTTGTTCTGAGCAAGCTCACTGTTCGGACCCCATAGGATACACAGTCGAGTAGAAGAGTGCTCTTTTCTCAAAAGCAGAGTGTGTTTCTTGTTAAGCGAGCTAGCGTTTGTTTCCCAGTCCTAAATGGAGTTGAATCACATGCAGTTTCTTGTCCTACGAGCAAGAGTTGTTTTCTGGTAATAAGAGTCACTATTGTGCTCCCATTGTCATACAAAGGGCAAATAGCACTGGCGTCTGTTCCCAGCATGTACAGTGTATTGGACTGAACAGGAGCTACTTTTCTTTTCAGTTTCCTAAGCAGAATTGAACTAGATTTGGCAGTATTTGTAGGAAGCACAGTTGTTTTGTTCTGAGCAAGCTCACTCTTCTGGCCCTATAGTAAACACAGTAGAGTAGAAGAGTGCTCTTTTCTCAAAAGCAGAGTGTGTTTCTTGTAAGGCGAGCTACCGTTTGTTTCCCAGTCCTAAATGGAGTTGAATCACATGCAGTTTTTGGTCCTACGACCAAGAGTTTTTTTCTCGTAAGGAAAGTCACTATTGCGCTCCCATTTACATACACAGTGCAAATAGCACTCGCGTCTGTTCCCAGCAAGTACAGTGTATTGGACTGAAGCAGAGCTACTGTTCTTGTCAGTTTCCTAAGCAGAGTTGAACGAGATGTGTCTTGTGTTTGTAGGAATCACAGTTCTTTTTTTCTGAGCAAGCTCACTATTCGGACCCCATAGGAAACACAGTAGAGTAGAAGAGTGCTCTTTTCTCAAAATCAGAGAGTCTTTCTTGTAAGGCGAGCTAGTGTTTGTTTCCCAGTCAGAAATGGAGTTGAATCCCATGCAGGTTCTTGTCCTATGAGTAAGAGTTGTTTTCTGATAAGAAGAATCACTATTGTGCTCCTATTGTCATACACAGTGCAAATAGCACTCGCGTCCGTTCCCAGCTAGTACAGTGTATTGGACTGAAGAGGAGCTACCGTTCTTGTCAGTTTCCTAAGCAGAGTTGAACTAGATATGGCCCGTGTGTGTAGGAAGCCCAGTTCTTTTGTTCTGAGCAAGCTCACTGTTCGAACCCCATAGGATACACAGTCGAGTAGAAGAGTGCTCTTTTCTCAAAAGCAGAGTGTGTTTCTTGTAAGGCGAGCTAGTGTTTGTTTCCCAGTCAGAAATGGAGTTGAATCCCATGCAGTTTCTGGTCTTATGAGCAAGAGTTGTTTTCTGATAAGAAGAGACACTATTGTGCTCCTATTGCCATACACAGTGCAAATAGCACTGGCGTATGTGCCCAGCAAGTACAGTGTATTGGACTGAAGAGGATCTACTGTTCTTGTCAGTTTCCTAAGCAGAGTTGAACTACATATGGTCCGTGTGTGTAGGAAGCACAGTTCTTTTGTTCTGAGCAAGCTCACTGTTTGGACCCCATAGGAAACACAGTAGAGTAGAAGAGTGCTCTTTTCTCAAAAGCAGAGTGTGTTTCTTGTAAGGCGAGCTAGCATTTGTTTCCCAGTCCGAAATGGAGCTGAATCACATGCAGTTTCTGGTCCTATGAGCAAGAGTTGTTTTCTGTTAAGGAAAGTCACTATTGTGCTCCCATTGCCATAAACAGCGCCAATAGCACTCGCGTCTGTTCCCAGCAAGTACAGTGTATTGGACTGAAGCAGAGCTACTGTTCTTGTCAGTTTCCTAAGCAGAGATGAACTAGATAAGGCCCGTGTGTGTAGGAAGCACAGTACTTTTGTTCTGAGCAAGCTCACTGTTCAGACCCCCTAGAAAACACAGTAGAGTAGAAGAGTGCTCTTTTCACAAAAGCAGAGTGTGTTTTTTGTAAGGCGAGCTAGCGTTTGTTTCCCAGTCCTAAATGGAGTTGAATCACATGCAGTTTTTGGTCCTACGACCAAGAGTTGTTTTCTGGTAAGGAAAGTCACTATCGCGCTCCCATTGTCATACACAGGGCAAATAGCTCTGGCATCTGTTCACAGCATGTACAGTGTATTGGACTGAACAGGAGCTACTGTTCTTTTCAGTTTCCTAAGCAGAATTGAACTAGATATGGCAGTATTTGTAGGAAGCACAGTTCTTTTGTTCTGAGCAAGCTCACTCTGATGGCCCTATAGTAAACACAGTAGAGTAGAAGAGTGCTCTTTTCTCAAAAGCAGAGTGTGTTTCTTGTAAGGCGAACTACCGTTTGTTTCCCAGTCCTAAATGGAGTTGAATCACATCCAGTTTTTGGTCCTACGAGCAAGAGTTGTTTTCTGGTAAGAAGAGTCACTATTGTGCTCCCATTGTCATACAAAGGGCAAATAGCCCTGTCTTCTGTTCCCAGCATGTACAGTGTTTTGGACTGAAGAGGAGCTACTGTTCTTGTCTGTTTCCTAAGCAGACTTGAACTAGATATGGCCCCTGTGTGTAGGAAGCACAGTTCTTTTGTTCTGAGCAAGCTCACTGTTCTGGCCCTATAGGAAACACAGTAGAGTAGAAGAGTGCTCTTTTCTCAAAAGCAGAGTGTGTTTTTTGTAAGGCGAGCTAGCGTTTGTTTCCCAGTCCTAAATGGAGTTGAATCACATGCAGTTTTTGGTTTACGACCAAGAGTTGTTTTCTGGTAAGGAAAGTCACTATTGCGCTCCCATTTACATACACAGTGCAAATAGCACTCGCGTCTGTTCCCAGCAAGTACAGTGTATTGGACTGAAGCGTAGCTACTGTTCTTGTCAGTTTCCTAAGCAGAGTTGAAGGAGATATGTCCCGTGTGTGTAGGAATCACAGTTCTTTTTTTCTGAGCAAGCTCACTATTCTGAATCCATAGGAAACACAGAAGAGTGCTCTTTTCTCAAAATCAGAGAGTCTTTCTTGTAAGGCAAGCTAGTGTTTGTTTCCCAGTCAGAAATGGAGTTGAATCCCATGCAGTTTCTTGTCCTATGAGTAAGAGTTGTTTTCTGATAAGAAGAGACACTATTGTGCTCCTATTGCCATACACAGTGCAAATAACACTCGCGTCTTTTCCCAGCTACTACAGTGTATTGGACTGAAGAGGATCTACTGTTCTTGTCAGTTTCCTAAGCAGAATTGAACTAGATATGGCCATATCTGTAGGAAGCAAAGTTCTTTTGTTCTGAGCAAACTCACTGTTCTGTCACTATAGGAAACACAGTAGAGTAGAAGAGTGCTCTTTTCTCAAAAGGAGAGTGTGTTTCTTGTAATGCGAACTAGTGTTTGTTTCCCAGTCAGAAATGGAGTTGAATCCCATGCAGTTTCTGGTCCTACGAGCAAGAGTTGTTTTCTGGTAAGGAAAGTCACTATTGCGCTCCCAGTGCCATACACAGTGCAAATAGCACTCCCGTCTGTTCCCAGCAAGTACAGTGTATTGGACTGAAGAGGAGCTACTGTTCTTGTCAGTTTCCAAAGCAGAGTTGAACTAGATATGGCCGGTGAGTGTAGGAAGCACAGTTCTTTTGTTATGAGCAAGCTCAATGTTCGCGACCCATAGGAAACACAGTAGAGTAGAAGACTGCTTTTTTCTCAAAAGCAGAGTGTGTTTCTTGTAAGGCGAGCTAGTGTTTGTTTCCCAGTCAGAAATGGAGTTGAATCCCATGCAGTTTCTGGTCCTACGAGCAAGAGGTGTTTTATGGTAAGGAAAGTCACTATTGCGCTCCCATTTCCATACACAGTGCAAATAGCACTTGCGTCTGTTCTTAGCATGTACAGTGTATTGGACTGAAGAGGAGCTACTGTTCTTGTCAGTTTCCTAAGCAGAGATGAACTAGATATGGCCCGTGTGTGTAGGAAGCACAGTTCTTTTGTTCTGAGCAAACTCACTGGTCAGACCTCCTAGGAAACACAGTAGAGTAAAAGAGTGCTCTTTTCCCAAAAGCAGAGTGTGTTTTTTGTAAGGCGAGATAGCGTTGTTTCCCATTCCTAAATGGAGTTGAATCTCATGCAGTTTTTGGTCCTACGACCAAGAGTTGTTTTCTGGTAAGGAAAGTCACTATTGCGCTCCCATTTCCATACACAGTGCAAATAGCACTCACGTCTGTTCCCAGCAAGTACAGTGTATTGGACTGAAGCGTAGCTACTGTTCTTGTCAGTTTCCTAAGCAGAGTTGAACTAGATATGGCCCCTGTGCTTAGGAAGCACACTTCTTTTGTTCTGAGCAAGCTCACTATTCGGACCCCATAGGAAACGCAGTAGAGTAGAAGAGTGCTCTTTTCTCAAAATCAGAGTGTCTTTCTTGTAAGGCGAGCTAGTGTTTGTTTCCCAGTCAGAAATGGAGTTGAATTACATGCAGTTTCTGGTCCTATGAGCAAGAGTTGTTTTCTGATAAGAAGAGTCACTATTGTGCTCCTATTGCCATACACAGTGCAAATAGCACTCGCGTCTGTTCTCAGCAAGTACAGTGTATTGGACTGAATAGGAGCTACTGTTCTTGTCAGTTTCCTAAGGAGAGTTGAACTAGATTTGGCCCGTGTGTGTAGGAAGCACAGTTCTTTTGTTCTGAGCAAGCTCAATGTTCGGACCCCATATGAACCACAGTAGAATAGAAGACTGCTCTTTTCTCAAAAGCAGAGTGTGTTTCTTGTAAGGCGAGCTAGCATTTGTTTCCCAGTACTAAATGGAGTTGAATCACATGCAGTTTCTTGTCCTACGAGCAGGAGTTGTTTTCTGGTAAGAAGAGTCACAATTGCGCTCCCATTGTCATACACGGCAAATAGCACTGGCGTCCATTCCCAGCATGTACAGTGTATTGGACTGAAGAGGATCTACTGTTCTTTTCAGTTTCCTAAGCAGAATTGAACTATATATGGCCGTATTTTTATGAAGCACAGTTCTTTTGTTCTGAGCAAGCTCACTGTTCTGGCCCTATAGGAAACACAGTAGAGTAGAAGAGTGCTCTTTTCTCAAAAGCAGAGTGTGTTTCCTGTAGCGCGAGCTAGCGTTTGTTTCCCAGTCCTAAATGGAGTTGAATCACATGCAGTTTTTGGTCCTACGAGCAAGAGTTGTTTTCTGGTAAGGAAAGTCACTATTGCGCTCCCATTTCCATACACAGTGCAAATAGCACTCACGTCTGTTCCAAGCAAGTACAGTGTATTAGACTGAAGCGGAGCTACTGTTCTTGTCAGTTTCCTAAGAAGAGTTGAACTAGATATGGCCCCTGTGTGTAGGAAGCACAGTTCTTTTGTTCTGAGCAAATTCACTGTTCTGGGCCAATAGGAAACACACTAGAGTAGAAGAGTGCTCTTTTCTCAAAAGCAGAGTGTGTTTCTTGTAAGGCGAGCTAGCGTTTGTTTCCCAGTCCTAAATGGATTTGAATCACATGCAGTTTTTGGTCCTACGAGCAAGAGTTGTTTTCTGGTAAGGAAAGTCACTATTGTGCTCCCATTTACATACACAGTGCAAAGAGCACTCGCATCTGTTCCAAGCAAGTACAGTGTATTGGACTGAAGCAGAGCTACTGTTCATGTCAGTTTCCTAAGCAGAGTTGAACTAGATATGGCCCCTGTGTGTAGGAAGCACAGTTCTTTTGTTCTGAGCAAGCTCACTGTTTGGACACCATAGGAAACACAGTAGAGTAGAAGAGTGCTCTTTTCTCAAAACCAGAGTGTGTTTCTTGTAAGGTGAGCTAGCGTTTGTTTCCCAATCCTAAATGGAGATGAATCACATGCAGTTTCTGGTCCTACGAGCAAGAGTTGTTTTCTGGTAAGAAGAGTCACTATTGTGCTCCCTTTGTGATACATAGGGCAAATAGCACTGGGGTCTGTTCCCAGCACGTACAGTGTATTGGACTGAAGAGGATCTACTGTTCTTGTCAGTTTCCTAAGCAGACTTGAACTAGATATGGCCCGTGTGTATAGGAAGCACAGTTCTATTGTTCTGAGAATGCTCACTGTTCTGGCCCTATGGGAAACACAGTAGAGCAGAAGAGTGCTCTTTTCTAAAAAGCAGAGTGTGTTTCTTGTAAGGCGAGCTAGCGTTTGTTTCCCAGTCCTAAATGGAGTTGAATCACATGCAGTTTCTGGACCTATGAGCATGAATTGTTTTCTGGTAAGAAGAGTCACTATTGCGCTCCCATTGTCATACACAGGGCAATTAGCACTGGCGTCTGTTCCCAGCATGTACAGTGTATTGGACTGAAGAGGATCTACTGTTCTTGTCATTTTCCTAAGTAGAATTGAACTAGATATGGCCGTGTGCGTAGGAAGCACAGTTCTTTTGTTCTGAGCAAGCTCACTGTTCTGGCCCTATAAGAAACAAAGTAGAGTAGAAGAGTGATGGTTTCGAAAAAGCAGAGTATCTCCCTTATAAGACGAGCTAGCATTTGTTTCCCAGTCCTAAATGGAGTTGAATCACATGCAGTTTCTGGTCCTACGAGCAAGAGTTGTTTTCTGGTAAGGAAAGTCACTATTGCGATCCCATTGCCATACACAGTGCAAATAGCATTGGCGTCTGCTCCCAGCAAGTGCAGTGTATTGGACTGAAGAAGAGCTACTGTTCTTGTCAGTTTCCTAAGCAGAGTTGAACTAGATATGGCCCGTGTGTGGAGGAAGCACAGTTCTTTTGTTCTGAGATTGCTCACTATTCTGGCCTTATAGGAAAGACATTAGAGTAGAAGAGTGCTCCTTTCTCAAAAGCAGAGTGTGTTTCTTGTAAGTCAAGCTAGCGTTTGTTTCCCAGTCCTAAATGGAGTTGAATCACATGCAGTTTCTGGTCCTACGAGCAAGAGTTGTTTTCTGGTAAGAAGAGTCACTATTGCGCTCCCATTGTCATAAACGGGGCAAATAGCACTGGCATCTGTGTTCAGATGTATTGGACTGAAGAGGATCTGCTGTTCTTGTCAGTTTCCTAAGCGTAATTGAACTAGATATGGCCCGTGTGTGTAGGAAGCACAGTTCTTTTGTTCTGAGCAAGCTCACTGTTCGGACCCCATAGGAAACACAGTAGAGTAGAGGAGTGCTCTTTTCTCAAAAGCAGAGTGTGTTTCTTGTAAGGTGAGCTAGTGTTTTTTTCCCAATCAGAAATGGAGTTGAGTCACATCCAGTTTTTGGTCCTACGAGCAAGAGTTGTTTTCTGGTAAGGAAATTCACTATTGTGGTCCCAATGCCATACACAGTGCAAATAGCACTCGCGTCTGTTCCCAGCAAGTACAGTGTATTGGACTGAAGAAGAGCTACTGTTCTTGTCAGTTTCCTAAGCAGAGTTGAACTAGATAGGGCCCGTGTGTGTAGGAAGCACAGTTCTTTTGTTCTGAGCAAGCTCACTGTTCGGACCCCATAGGAAAGACAGTAGAGTAGAAGAGTGCTCTTTTCTCAAAAGCAGAGTGTGTTTCTTGTAAGGCGAGCTAGCGTTTGTTTCCCAGTCCTAAATGGAGTTGAATCACATGCAGTTTCTTGTCCTATGAGCAAGAGTTGTTTTCTGGTAAGAAGAGTCACTATTGCGCTCCCATTGTCATACACAGGGCAAATAGCACTGGCGTCTGTTCCAAGCAAGTACAGTGTATTGGAGTGAAGCAGAGCTACTGTTCATGTCAGTTTCCAAAGTATATTTGAACTAGATATGGCCCGTTTGTGTAGGAAGCACAGTTCTTTTGTTCTGAGCAAGCTCACTGTTTGGACCCCATAGGAAACACAGTTGAGTAGAAGAGTGCTCTTTTTTCAAAAGCAGAGTGTGTTTCTTGCAAGGCGAGCTAGCGTTTGTTTCCCAGTCCTAAATGGAGTTGAATCACATGCAGTTTCTTGTCCTACGAGCAAGAGTTGTTTTCTGGTAAGAAGAGTCACTATTGCGCTCCCATTGTCATACACAGGGCAAATAGCACTTGCGTCTGTTCCCAGCATGTACAGTGTATTGGACTGAAGAGTATCTACTGTTCTTGTCAGTTTCCTAAGCAGAATTGAACTAGATATGGCCGTATTTGTAGAAATCACAGTTCTTTTGTTCTGAGCAAACTCACTGTTCTGGCCCTATAGGAAACACAGATGAGTAGAAGAGTGCTCTTTTCTCAAAAGCAGAGTGTGTTTCTTGTAAGGCAAGCTAGCGTTTGTTTCCCAGTCCTAAATGGAGTTGAATCACATGCAGTTTTTGGTTCTACGACCAAGAGTTGTTTTCTGGTAAGGAAAGTGTCTATTGCGCTCCCATTTCCATACACAGTGCAAATAGCATTCGCTTCTGTTCCCAGCAAGTACAGTGTATTGGACTGAAGCGGAGCTACTGTTCTTGTCAGTTTCCTAAGCAGAGTTGAACTAGATATGGCCCCTGTGTGTAGGAAGCACAGTTCTTTTGTTCTGAGAATGCTCACTTTTCGGGAACCATAGGAAACACAGTAGAGTAGAGGAGTGCTCTTTTCTCAAAATCAGAGTGTGTTTCTTGTAAGGCGAGCTAGTGTTTGTTTCCCAGTCAGAAATGGAGTTGAATCACATGCAGTTACTTGTCCTACAAGCAAGAGTTATTTTCTGGTAAGAAGAGTCACTATTGCGCTCCCATTGTGATACTAGGGCAAATAGCACTGGCGTCTGTTCCCAGCATGTACAGTGTATTGGCCTGAAGAGGATCTACTGTTCTTGTCAGTTTCCTAAGCAGAGTTTAACTAGATATGGCCCGTGTGTGTAGGAAGCACAGTTCTTTTGTTCTGAGCAAGCTCACTGTTCGGACCCCATAGGAAACACAGTAGAGTAGAAGAGTGCTATTTTCTCAAAAGCAGAGTGTGTTTCTTGTAAGGTGATCTAGCGTTTGTTTCCAGTCCTAAATGGAGTTGAATCACATGCAGTTTTTGGTCCTACGACCAAGAGATGTTTTCTGGTAAGGAAAGTCACTATTGCGCTCCCATTGATATACACAGTGCAAATAGCACTCACGTCTGTTCCCAGCAAGAACAGTGTATTGGACTGAAGAGGATCTACAGTTCTTGTCAGTTTCCTAAGCAGAATTGAACTAGATATGGCCGTATTTGTAGGAAGCACAGTTCTTTTGTTCTGAGCAAACTCACTGTTCTGGCCATATAGGAAACACAGTAGACTAGAAGAGTGCTCTTTTCTCAAAAGCAGAGTGTGTTTCTTGTAAGGCGAGCTAGCGTTTGTTTCCCAATCCTAAATGGAGTTGAATCACATCCTGTTTTTGGTCTTACAAGCAAGAGTTGTTTTCTGGTAAGGAAAGTCACTATTGCACTCCCATTGCCAGACACAGTGCAAATAGCACTCACGTCTGTTCCAAGCAAGTACAGTGTATTGGACTGAAGAGGAGCTACTGTTCTTGTCAGTTTCCTAAGCAGAGTTGAACTAGATACGGCCCCTGTGTGTAGGAAGCACAGTTGTTTTGTTCTGAGCAAGCTCACTGTTCGGACACATTAGGAAACACAGTAGAGTAGAAGAGTGCTCTTTTCTCAAAAGCAGAGTGTGTTTCTTGTAAGGCGAGCTAGTGTTTGTTTCCCAGTCCTAAATGGAGTTGAATCACATGCAGTTTCTGGACCTATGAGCATGAATTGTTTTCTGGTAAGAAGAGTCACTATTGCGCTCCCATTGTCATACACAGGGCAATTAGCACTGGCGTCTGTTCCCAGCATGTACAGTGTATTGGACTGTAGAGGATCTACAGTTCTTGTCAGTTTCCTAAGTAGAATTGAACTAGATATGGCCGTGTGCGTAGGAAGGACAGTTCTTTTGTTCTGAGCAAGCTCACTGTTCTGGCCCTATAGGAAACAAAGTAGAGTAGAAGAGTGATGGTTTTGAAAAAGCAGAGTGTCTTTCTTGTAAGACGAGCTAGCGTTTGTTTCCCAGTCCTAAATTTAGTTGAATCACATGCAGTTTCTGGTCCTACGAGCAAGAGTTGTTTTCTGGTGAGGAAAGTCACTATTGCGATCCCATTGCCATACACAGTGCAAATAGCACTCACGTCTGCTCCCAGCAAGTACAGTGTATTGGACTGAAGAAGTGCTACTGTTCTTGTCAGTTTCCTAAGCAGAGTTGAACTAGATATGGCCCATGTGTGTAGGAAACACAGTTCTCTTGTTCTGAGCAAGCTCACTGTATGGACCCCATAAGAAACACAGTAGAGTGGAAGACTGCTCTTTTCTCAAAAGCAGAGTGTGTTTCTTGTAAGGCGAGCTAGCGTTTGTTTCCCAATCCTAAATGGAGATGAATCACATGCAGTTTCTTGTCCTACGAGTAAGACATGTTTTCTGGTAAGAAGAGTCACTATTGCGCTACCATTGTCATAAACAGGGCAAATAGCACTGGCGTCTGTTCCCAGCATGTACAGTGTATTGGACTGAAGAGCATCTACTGATCTTGTCAGTTTCCTAAGCTGAGTTGAACTAGATATGGCCCGTGTGTGTAGGAAACACAGTTCTTTTGTTCTGAGAATGCTCACTGTTCTGGCCTTATAGGAAAGACATTAGAGTAGAAGAGTGCTCCTTTCTCAAAAGCAGAGTGTGTTTCTTGTAAGTCAAGCTAGCATTTGTTTCCCAGTCCTAAATGGAGTTGAATCACATGCAGTTTCTGGTCCTACGAGCAAGAGTTGTTTTCAGGTAAGAAGAGTCACTATTGTGCTCCCATTGTCATAAACGGGGCAAATAGCACTGGCATCTGTGTACAGATGTATTGGACTGAAGACGATCTGCTGTTCTTGTCAGTTTCCTAAGCATAATTGAACTAGATATGGCCCATGTGTGTAGGAAGCACAGTTCTTTTGTTCTGAGCAAGCTCACTGTTCGGACCCCATAGAAAACACAGTAGAGTAGAGGAGTGCTCTTTTCTCAAAAGCAGAGTGTGTTTCTTGTAAGGTGAGCTAGTGTTTGTTTCCCAATCAGAAATGGAGTTGAATCCCATGCAGTTTCTGGTCCTATGAGTAAGAGTTGTTTTCTGATAAGAAGAGTCACTATTGTGCTCCTATTGCCATACACAGTGCAAATAGCACTCGCGTCTTTTCCCAGCTACTACAGTGTATTGGACTGAAGAGGATCTACTGTTCTTGTCAGTTTCCTAAGCAGAATTGAACTAGATATGGCCGTATCTGTAGGAAGCAAAGTTCTTTTGTTCTGAGCAAACTCACTGTTCTGTCACTATAGGAAACACAGTAGAGTAGAAGAGTGCTCTTTTCTCAAAAGGAGAGTGTGTTTCTTGTAATGCGAACTAGTGTTTGTTTCCCAGTCAGAAATGGAGTTGAATCCCACGCAGTTTCTGGTCCTACGAGCAAGAGTTGTTTTCTGGTAAGGAAAGTCACTATTGCGCTCCCAGTGCCATACACAGTGCAAATAGCACTCCCGTGTGTTCCCAGCAAGTACAGTGTATTGGACTGAAGAGGAGCTACTGTTCTTGTCAGTTTCCAAAGCAGAGTTGAACTAGATATGGCCCGTGAGTGTAGGAAGCACAGTTCTTTTGTTATGAGCAAGCTCAATGTTCGGGACCCATAGGAAACACAGTAGAGTAGAAGACTGCTTTTTTCTCAAAAGCAGAGTGTGTTTCTTGTAAGGCGAGCTAGTGTTTGTTTCCCAGTCAGAAATGGAGTTGAATCCCATGCAGTTTCTGGTCCTACGAGCAAGAGTTGTTTTCTGGTAAGAAGAGTCACTATTGCGCTCCCATTGTCATAAACGGGGCAAATAGCACTGGCATCTGTGTACAGATGTATTGGACTGAAGAGGATCTGCTGTTCTTGTCAGTTTCCTAAGCGTAATTGAACTAGATATGGCCCGTGTGTGTAGGAAGCACAGTTCCTTTGTTCTGAGCAAGCTCACTGTTCGGACCCCATAGGAAACACAGTAGAGTAGAGGAGTGCTCTTTTCTCAAAAGCAGAGTGTGTTTCTTGTAAGGTGAGCTAGTGTTTGTTTCCCAATCAGAAATGGAGTTGAGTCACATCCAGTTTTTGGTCCTACGAGCAAGAGTTGTTTTCTGGTAAGGAAATTCACTATTGTGGTCCCAATGCCATACACAGTGCAAATAGCACTCGCGTCTGTTCCCAGCAAGAACAGTGTATTGGACTGAAGAAGAGCTACTGTTCTTGTCAGTTTCCTAAGCAGAGTTGAACTAGATAGGGCCCGTGTGTGTAGGAAGCACAGTTCTTTTGTTCTGAGCAAGCTCACTGTTCGGACCCCATAGGAAAGACAGTAGAGTAGAAGAGTGCTCTTTTCTCAAAAGCAGAGTGTGTTTCTTGTAAGGCGAGCTAGCGTTTGTTTCCCAGTCCTAAATGGAGTTGAATCACATGCAGTTTCTTGTCCTATGAGCAAGAGTTGTTTTCTGGTAAGAAGAGTCACTATTGCGCTCCCATTGTCATACACAGGGCAAATAGCACTTGCGTCTGTTCCCAGCATGTACAGTGTATTGGACTGAAGAGTATCTACTGTTCTTGTCAGTTTCCTAAGCAGAATTGAACTAGATATGGCCGTATTTGTAGAAATCACAGTTCTTTTGTTCTGAGCAAACTCACTGTTCTGGCCCTATAGGAAACACAGATGAGTAGAAGAGTGCTCTTTTCTCAAAAGCAGAGTGTGTTTCTTGTAAGGCAAGCTAGCGTTTGTTTCCCAGTCCTAAATGGAGTTGAATCACATGCAGTTTTTGGTTCTACGACCAAGAGTTGTTTTCTGGTAAGGAAAGTGTCTATTGCGCTCCCATTTCCATACACAGTGCAAATAGCATTCGCTTCTGTTCCCAGCAAGTACAGTGTATTGGACTGAAGCGGAGCTACTGTTCTTGTCAGTTTCCTAAGCAGAGTTGAACTAGATATGGCCCCTGTGTGTAGGAAGCACAGTTCTTTTGTTCTGAGAATGCTCACTTTTCGGGCACCATAGGAAACACAGTAGAGTAGAGGAGTGCTCTTTTCTCAAAAGCAGAGTGTGTTTCTTGTAAGGCGAGCTAGTGTTTGTTTCCCAGTCAGAAATGGAGTTGAATCACATGCAGTTACTTGTCCTACAAGCAAGAGTTATTTTCTGGTAAGAAGAGTCACTATTGCGCTCCCATTGTGATACTAGGGCAAATAGCACTGGCGTCTGTTCCCAGCATGTACAGTGTATTGGCCTGAAGAGGATCTACTGTTCTTGTCAGTTTCCTAAGCAGAGTTTAACTAGATATGGCCCGTGAGTGTAGGAAGCACAGTTCTTTTGTTCTGAGCAAGCTCACTGTTCGGACCCCATAGGAAACACAGTAGAGTAGAAGAGTGCTATTTTCTCAAAAGCAGAGTGTGTTTCTTGTAAGGTGATCTAGCGTTTGTTTCCAGTCCTAAATGGAGTTGAATCACATGCAGTTTTTGGTCCTACGACCAAGAGATGTTTTCTGGTAAGGAAAGTCACTATTGCGCTCCCATTGATATACACAGTGCAAATAGCACTCACGTCTGTTCCCAGCAAGAACAGTGTATTGGACTGAAGAGGAGCTACTGTTCTTGTCAGTTTCCAAAGCAGAGTTGAACTAGATATGGCCCGTGTGTAGGAAGCACAGTTCTTTTGTTCTGAGCAAGCTCACTGTTCGGACCCCATAGGAAACACAGTCGAGTAGAAGAGTGCAATTTTCTCAAAAGCAGAGTGTGTTTCTTGTAAGGCAAGCTAGCGTTTGTTTCCCAGTCCTAAATGGAGTTGAATCACATGCAGTTTCTTGTCCTACGAGCAAGACTTGTTTTCTGGTAAGAAGAGTCACTATTGCGCTCCCATTGTCATACACAGGGCAAATAGCACTGGCGTCTGTTCCCAGCATGTACAGTGTATTGGACTGAAGAGGATCTACTGTTCTTGTCAGTTTCCTAAGCAGAATTGAACTAGATATGGCCGTATTTGTAGGAAGCACAGTTCTTTTGTTCTGAGCAAACTCACTCTTCTGGCCATATAGGAAACACAGTAGAGTAGAAGAGTGCTCTTTTCTCAAAAGCAGAGTGTGTTTCTTGTAAGGCGAGCTAGCGTTTGTTTTCCAATCCTAAATGGAGTTGAATCACATCCTGTTTTTGGTCTTACGAGCAAGAGTTGTTTTCTGGTAAGGAAAGTCACTATTGCACTCCCATTGCCAGACACAGTGCAAATAGCACTCACGTCTGTTCCAAGCAAGTACAGTGTATTGGACTGAAGAGGAGCTACTGTTCTTGTCAGTTTCCTAAGCAGAGTTGAACTAGATACGGCCCCTGTGTGTAGGAAGCACAGTTGTTTTGTTCTGAGCAAGCTCACTGTTCGGACACATTAGGAAACACAGTAAAGTAGAAGAGTGCTCTTTTCTCAAAAGCAGAGTGTGTTTCTTGTAAGGCGAGCTAGTGTTTGTTTCCCAGTCCTAAATGGAGTTGAATCACATGCAGTTTCTGGACCTATGAGCATGAATTGTTTTCTGGTAAGAAGAGTCACTATTGCGCTCCCATTGTCATACACAGGGCAATTAGCACTGGCGTCTGTTCCCAGCATGTACAGTGTATTGGACTGAAGAGGATCTACAGTTCTTGTCAGTTTCCTAAGTAGAATTGAACTAGATATGGCCATGTGCGTAGGAAGGACAGTTCTTTTGTTCTGAGCAAGCTCACTGTTCTGGCCCTATAGGAAACAAAGTAGAGTAGAAGAGTGATGGTTTTGAAAAAGCAGAGTGTCTTTCTTGTAAGACGAGCTAGCGTTTGTTTCCCAGTCCTAAATTTAGTTGAATCACATGCAGTTTCTGGTCCTACGAGCAAGAGTTGTTTTCTGGTAAGGAAAGTCACTATTGCGATCCCATTGCCATACACAGTGCAAATAGCACTCGCGTCTGCTCCCAGCAAGTACAGTGTATTGGACTGAAGAAGAGCTACTGTTCTTGTCAGTTTCCTAAGCAGAGTTGAACTAGATATGGCCCATGTGTGTAGGAAACACAGTTCATTTGTTCTGAGCAAGCTCACTGTATGGACCCCATAAGAAACACAGTAGAGTGGAAGACTGCTCTTTTCTCAAAAGCAGAGTGTGTTTCTTGTAAGGCGAGCTAGCGTTTGTTTCCCAATCCTAAATGGAGATGAATCACATGCAGTTTCTTGTCCTACGAGTAAGACATGTTTTCTGGTAAGAAGAGTCACTATTGTGCTACCATTGTCATAAACAGGGCAAATAGCACTGGCGTCTGTTCCCAGCATGTACAGTGTATTGGACTGAAGAGCATCTACTGATCTTGTCAGTTTCCTAAGCTGAGTTGAACTAGATATGGCCCGTGTGTGTAGGAAACACAGTTCTTTTGTTCTGAGAATGCTCACTGTTCTGGCCTTATAGGAAAGACATTAGAGTAGAAGAGAGCTCCTTTCTCAAAAGCAGAGTGTGTTTCTTGTAAGTCAAGCTAGCATTTGTTTCCCAGTCCTAAATGGAGTTGAATCACATGCAGTTTCTGGTCCTACGAGCAAGAGTTGTTTTCAGGTAAGAAGAGTCACTATTGTGCTCCCATTGTCATAAACGGGGCAAATAGAACTGGCATCTGTGTACAGATGTATTGGACTGAAGACGATCTGCTGTTCTTGTCAGTTTCCTAAGCATAATTGAACTAGATATGGCCCATGTGTGTAGGAAGCACAGTTCTTTTGTTCTGAGCAAGCTCACTGTTCGGACCCCATAGAAAACACAGTAGAGTAGAGGAGTGCTCTTTTCTCAAAAGCAGAGTGTGTTTCTTGTAAGGTGAGCTAGTGTTTGTTTCCCAATCAGAAATGGAGTTGAATCCCATGCAGTTTCTGGTCCTATGAGTAAGAGTTGTTTTCTGATAAGAAGAGTCACTATTGTGCTCCTATTGCCATACACAGTGCAAATAGCACTCGCGTCTTTTCCCAGCTACTACAGTGTATTGGACTGAAGAGGATCTACTGTTCTTGTCAGTTTCCTAAGCAGAATTGAACTAGATATGGCCGTATCTGTAGGAAGCAAAGTTCTTTTGTTCTGAGCAAACTCACTGTTCTGTCACTATAGGAAACACAGTAGAGTAGAAGAGTGCTCTTTTCTCAAAAGCAGAGTGTGTTTCTTGTAATGCGAACTAGTGTTTGTTTCCCAGTCAGAAATGGAGTTGAATCCCATGCAGTTTCTGGTCCTACGAGCAAGAGTTGTTTTCTGGTAAGGAAAGTCACTATTGCGCTCCCAGTGCCATACACAGTGCAAATAGCACTCCCGTCTGTTCCCAGCAAGTACAGTGTATTGGACTGAAGAGGAGCTACTGTTCTTGTCAGTTTCCAAAGCAGAGTTGAACTAGATATGGCCCGTGAGTGTAGGAAGCACAGTTCTTTTGTTATGAGCAAGCTCAATGTTCGGGACCCATAGGAAACACAGTAGAGTAGAAGACTGCTTTTTTCTCAAAAGCAGAGTGTGTTTCTTGTAAGGCGAGCTAGTGTTTGTTTCCCAGTCAGAAATGGAGTTGAATCCCATGCAGTTTCTGGTCCTACGAGCAAGAGGTGTTTTATGGTAAGGAAAGTCACTATTGCGCTCCCATTTCCATACACAGTGCAAATAGCACTTGCGTCTGTTCTTAGCATGTACAGTGTATTGGACTGAAGAGGAGCTACTGTTCTTGTCAGTTTCCTAAGCAGAGATGAACTAGATATGGCCCGTGTGTGTAGGAAGCACAGTTCTTTTGTTCTGAGCAAACTCACTGGTCAGACCCCCTAGGAAACACAGTAGAGTAAAAGAGTGCTCTTTTCCCAAAAGCAGAGTGTGTTTTTTGTAAGGCGAGATAGCGTTGTTTCCCATTCCTAAATGGAGTTGAATCTCATGCAGTTTTTGGTCCTACGACCAAGAGTTGTTTTCTGGTAAGGAAAGTCACTATTGTGCTCCCATTTCCATACACAGTGCAAATAGCACTCACGTCTGTTCCCAGCAAGTACAGTGTATTGGACTGAAGCGTAGCTACTGTTCTTGTCAGTTTCCTAAGCAGAGTTGAACTAGATATGGCCCGTGTGCTTAGGAAGCACAGTTCTTTTGTTCTGAGCAAGCTCACTATTCGGACCCCATAGGAAACGCAGTAGAGTAGAAGAGTGCTCTTTTCTCAAAATCAGAGTGTCTTTCTTGTAAGGCGAGCTAGTGTTTGTTTCCCAGTCAGAAATGGAGTTGAATTACATGCAGTTTCTGGTCCTATGAGCAAGAGTTGTTTTCTGATAAGAAGAGTCACTATTGTGCTCCTATTGCCATACACAGTGCAAATAGCACTCGCGTCTGTTCTCAGCAAGTACAGTGTATTGGACTGAATAGGAGCTACTGTTCTTGTCAGTTTCCTAAGGAGAGTTGAACTAGATTTGGCCCGTGTGTGTAGGAAGCACAGTTCTTTTGTTCTGAGCAAGCTCAATGTTCGGACCCCATATGAACCACAGTAGAATAGAAGACTGCTCTTTTCTCAAAAGCAGAGTGTGTTTCTTGTAAGGCGAGCTAGCATTTGTTTCCCAGTACTAAATGGAGTTGAATCACATGCAGTTTCTTGTCCTACGAGCAGGAGTTGTTTTCTGGTAAGAAGAGTCACAATTGCGCTCCCATTGTCATACACGGCAAATAGCACTGGCGTTCATTCCCAGCATGTACAGTGTATTGGACTGAAGAGGATCTACTGTTCTTTTCAGTTTCCTAAGCAGAATTGAACTGTATATGGCCGTATTTTTATGAAGCACAGTTCTTTTGTTCTGAGCAAGCTCACTGTTCTGGCCCTATAGGAAACACAGTAGAGTAGAAGAGTGCTCTTTTCTCAAAAGCAGAGTGTGTTTCCTGTAGCGCGAGCTAGCATTTGTTTCCCAGTCCTAAATGGAGTTGAATCACATGCAGTTTTTGGTCCTACGAGCAAGAGTTGTTTTCTGGTAAGGAAAGTCACTATTGCGCTCCCATTTCCATACACAGTGCAAATAGCACTCGCGTCTCTTCCAAGCAAGTACAGTGTATTAGACTGAAGCGGAGCTACTGTTCTTGTCAGTTTCCTAAGCAGAGTTGAACTAGATATGGCCCCTGTGTGTAGGAAGCACAGTTCTTTTGTTCTGAGCAAATTCACTGTTCTGGGCCAATAGGAAACACACTAGAGTAGAAGAGTGCTCTTGTCTCAAAAGCAGAGTGTGTTTCTTGTAAGGCGAGCTAGCGTTTGTTTCCCAGTCCTAAATGGATTTGAATCACATGCAGTTTTTGGTCCTACGAGCAAGAGTTGTTTTCTGGTAAGGAAAGTCACTATTGTGCTCCCATTTACATACACAGTGCAAATAGCACTCGCATCTGTTCCAAGCAAGTACAGTGTATTGGACTGAAGCAGAGCTACTGTTCATGTCAGTTTCCTAAGCAGAGTTGAACTAGATATGGCCCCTGTGTGTAGGAAGCACAGTTCTTTTGTTCTGAGCAAGCTCACTGTTTGGACACCATAGGAAACACAGTAGAGTAGAAGAGTGCTCTTTTCTCAAAACCAGAGTGTGTTTCTTGTAAGGTGAGCTATCGTTTGTTTCCCAATCCTAAATGGAGATGAATCACATGCAGTTTCTGGTCCTACGAGCAAGAGTTGTTTTCTGGTAAGAAGAGTCACTATTGTGCTCCCATTGTGATACATAGGGCAAAAAGCACTGGGGTCTGTTCCCAGCACGTACAGTGTATTGGACTGAAGAGGATCTACTGTTCTTGTCAGTTTCCTAAGCAGACTTGAACTAGATATGGCCCGTGTGTATAGGAAGCACAGTTCTATTGTTCTGAGAATGCTCACTGTTCTGGCCCTATGGGAAACACAGTAGAGCAGAAGAGTGCTCTTTTCTAAAAAGCAGAGTGTGTTTCTTGTAAGGCGAGCTAGCGTTTGTTTCCCAGTCCTAAATGGAGTTGAATCACATGCAGTTTCTGGACCTATGAGCATGAATTGTTTTCTGGTAAGAAGAGTCACTATTGCGCTCCCATTGTCATACACAGGGCAATTAGCACTGGCGTCTGATCCCAGCATGTACAGTGTATTGGACTGAAGAGGATCTACTGTTCTTGTCATTTTCCTAAGTAGAATTGAACTAGATATGGCCGTGTGCGTAGGAAGCACAGTTTTTTTGTTCTGAGCAAGCTCACTGTTCTGGCCCTATAAGAAACAAAGTAGAGTAGAAGAGTGATGGTTTCGAAAAAGCAGAGTATCTCCCTTATAAGACGAGCTAGCATTTGTTTCCCAGTCCTAAATATAGTTGAATCACATGCAGTTTCTGGTCCTACGAGCAAGAGTTGTTTTCTGGTAAGGAAAGTCACTATTGCGATCCCATTGCCATACACAGTGCAAATAGCACTCGCGTCTGCTCCCAGCAAGTACAGTGTATTGGACTGAAGAAGAGCTACTGTTCTTGTCAGTTTCCTAAGCAGAGTTGAACTAGATATGGCCCATGTGTGTAGGAAACACAGTTCTTTTGTTCTGAGCAAGCTCACTGTATGGACCCCATAAGAAACACAGTAGAGTGGAAGACTGCTCTTTCCTCAAAAGCAGAGTGTGTTTCTTGTAAGGCGAGCTAGCGTTTGTTTCCCAATCCTAAATGGAGATGAATCACATGCAGTTTCTTGTCCTACGAGTAAGACATGTTTTCTGGTAAGAAGAGTCACTATTGCGCTACCATTGTCATAAACAGGGCAAATAGCACTGGCGTCTGTTCCCAGCATGTACAGTGTATTGGACTGAAGAGCATCTACTGATCTTGTCAGTTTCCTAAGCTGAGTTGAACTAGATATGGCCCGTGTGTGTAGGAAACACAGTTCTTTTGTTCTGAGAATGCTCACTGTTCTGGCCTTATAGGAAAGACATTAGAGTAGAAGAGTGCTCCTTTCTCAAAAGCAGAGTGTGTTTCTTGTAAGTCAAGCTAGCGTTTGTTTCCCAGTCCTAAATGGAGTTGAATCACATGCAGTTTCTGGTCCTACGAGCAAGAGTTGTTTTCAGGTAAGAAGAGTCACTATTGTGCTCCCATTGTCATAAACGGGGCAAATAGCACTGGCATCTGTGTACAGATGTATTGGACTGAAGACGATCTGCTGTTCTTGTCAGTTTCCTAAGCATAATTGAACTAGATATGGCCCATGTGTGTAGGAAGCACAGTTCTTTTGTTCTGAGCAAGCTCACTGTTCGGACCCCATAGAAAACACAGTAGAGTAGAGGAGTGCTCTTTTCTCAAAAGCAGAGTGTGTTTCTTGTAAGGTGAGCTAGTGTTTGTTTCCCAATCAGAAATGGAGTTGAATCCCATGCAGTTTCTGGTCCTACGAGCAAGAGGTGTTTTCTGAAAAGAAGAGTCACTGTTGCACTCCTATTGCCATACACAGTGCAAATAGCACGCGCGTCTGTTCCCAGCTAGTACAGTGTATTGGACTGAAGAGGAGCTACCGTTCTTGTCAGTTTCCTAAGCAGAGTTGAACTAGATATGGCCCGTGTGTGTAGGAAGCACAGTTCTTTTGTTCTGAGCAAGCTCACTGTTCGGACCCAATAGGAAACACAGTAGAGTAGAAGAGTGCCCTTTTCTCAGAAGCAGAGTGTGTTTCTTGTAAGGCGAGCTAGTGTTTGTTTCCCAGTCAAAAATGGAGTTGAATCCCATGCAGTTTCTGGTCCTATGAGCAAGAGTTTTTTTCTGATAAGAAGAGTCACTATTGTGCTCCAATTGCCATACACAGTGCAAATAGCACTCGCGTCTGTTCCCAGCTAGTACAGTGTATTGGACTGAAGAGGAGCTACTGTTCTTGTCAGTTTCCAAAGCAGAGTTGAACTAGATATGGCCCGTGTGTAGGAAGCACAGTTCTTTTGTTCTGAGCAAGCTCACTGTTCGGACCCCATAGGAAAGACAGTAGAGTAGAAGAGTGCTCTTTTCTCAAAAGCAGAGTGTGTTTCTTGTAAGGCGAGCTCGCGTTTGTTTCCCAGTCCTAAATGGAGTTGAATCACATGCAGTTTCTTGTTCTACGAGCAAGAGTTGTTTTCTGGTAAGAAGAGTCACTATTGTGCTCCCATTGTCATACACAGGGCAAATAGCACTGGCGTCTGTTCCAAGCAAGTACAGTGTATTGGAGTGAAGCAGAGCTACTGTTCATGTCAGTTTCCTAAGCATAGTTGAACTAGGTATGCCCCGTGTGTGTAGGAAGCACAGTTCTTTTGTTCTGAGTATGCTCACTGTTCTGGCACTATAGGAAACACAGTAGAGTAGAAGAGTGCTCTTTTCTCAAAAGCAGAGTGTGTTTCTTGTAATGCGAGCTAGCATTTGTTTCCCAATCCTAAATGGAGATGAATCACATGCAGTTTCTGGACCTACGAGCTAGAGTTGTTTTCTGGTAAGAAGAGTCACAATTGCGCTCCCATTGTGATACTAGGGCAAATAGCCCTGGTGTCTGTTCCCAGCATGTACAGTGTATTGGACTGAAGAGGAGCTACTGTTCATGTCAGTTTCCTAAGCAGAGTTGAACTAGATATGGCCCGTGTGTGTAGGAAGCACAGTTCTTTTGTTCTGAGAATGCTCACTTTTCGGGCACCATAGGAAACACAGTAGAGTAGAAGAGTGCTCTTTTCTCAAAAGCAGAGTGTGTTTCTTGTAAGGCAAGCTAGTATTTGTTTCCCAGTCCTAAATGGAGTTGAATCACATGCAGTTTCTTGTCCTACGAGCAAGAGTTGTTTTCTGGTAAGAAGAGTCACTATTGCGATTCCATTGCCATACACAGTGCAAATAGCACTCGTGTCTGCTCCCAGCAAGTGCAGTGTATTGGACTGAAGAAGAGCTACTGTTCTTGTCAGTTTCCTAAGCAGAGTTGAACTAGATATGGCCCATGTGTGTAGGAAACACAGTTCTTTTGTTCTGAGCAAGCTCACTGTACGGACCCCATAAAAAACACAGTAGAGTGGAAGACTGCTCTTTTCTCAAAAGCAGAGTGTGTTTCTTGTAAGGCGAGCTAGCGTTTGTTTCCCAATCCTAAATGGAGATGAATCACATGCAGTTTCTTGTCCTACGAGTAAGACATGTTTTCTGGTAAGAAGAGTCACTATTGCGCTACCATTGTCATACACAGGGCAAATAGCACTGGCGTCTGTTCCCAGCCTGTACAGTGTATTGGACTGAAGAGCATCTACTGATCTTGTCAGTTTCCTAAGCTGAGTTGAACTAGATATGGCCCGTGTGTGTAGGAAACACAGTTCTTTTGTTCTGAGAATGCTCACTGTTCTGGCCTTATAGGAAAGACATTAGAGTAGAAGAGTGCTCCTTTCTCAAAAGCAGAGTGTGTTTCTTGTAAGTCAAGCTAGCATTTGTTTCCCAGTCCTAAATGGATTTGAATCACATGCAGTTTCTGGTCCTACGAGCAAGAGTTGTTTTCAGGTAAGAAGAGTCACTATTGTGCTCCCATTGTCATAAACGGGGCAAATAGCACTGGCATCTGTGTACAGATGTATTGGACTGAAGACGATCTGCTGTTCTTGTCAGTTTCCTAAGCATAATTGAACTAGATATGGCCCATGTGTGTAGGAAGCACAGTTCTTTTGTTCTGTGCAAGCTCACTGTTCGGACCCCATAGAAAACACAGTAGAGTAGAGGAGTGCTCTTTTCTCAAAAGCAGAGTGTGTTTCGTGTAAGGTGAGCTAGTGTTTGTTTCCCAATCAGAAATGGAGTTGAATCCCATGCAGTTTCTGGTCCTACGAGCAAGAGGTGTTTTCTGAAAAGAAGAGTCACTATTGCACTCCTATTGCCATACACAGTGCAAATAGCACGCGCGTCTGTTCCCAGCTAGTACAGTGTATTGGACTGAAGAGGAGCTACCGTTCTTGTCAGTTTCCTAAGCAGAGTTGAACTAGATATGGCCCGTGTGTGTAGGAAGCACAGTTCTTTTGTTCTGAGAAAGCTCACTGTTCAGACCCCATAGGAAACACAGTAGAGTAGAAGAGTGCTCTTTTTTCAAAACCTGAGTGTGTTTCTTGTAAGGCAAGCTAGCATTTGTTTCCCAGTCCTAAATGGAGTTGAATCACTTCCTGTTTTTGGTCCTACGAGCAAGAGTTGTTTTCTGGTAAGGAAAATCACTATTGCACTCCCATTGCCATACACAGTACAAATAGCACTCGCGTCTGTTACTAGCATGTACAGTGTATTGGACTGAAGCGGAGCTACTGTTCTTGTCAGTCTCCTAAGTAGAGATGAACCAGATATGGCCCCTGTGTGTAGGAAGCACAATTCTTTTGTTCTGAGCAAGCTCACTATTCCGACCCCATAGGAAACACACTAGAGTAGAAGAGTGCTCTTTTCTCAAAATCAGAGTGTCTTTCTTGTAAGGCGAGCTAGTGTTTGTTTCCCAGTCGAAAATGGAGTTGAATCCCATGCAGTTTCTGGTCCTATGAGCAAGAGTTTTTTTCTGATAAGAAGAGTCACTATTGTGCTCCAATTGCCATACACAGTGCAAATAGCACTCGCGTCTGTTCCCAGCTAGTACAGTGTATTGGACTGAAGAGGAGCTACTGTTCTTGTCAGTTTCCTAAGCAGAGTTGAACTAGATATGGCCCGTGTGTAGGAAGCACAGTTCTTTTGTTCTGAGCAAGCTCACTGTTCGGACCCCATAGGAAAGACAGTAGAGTAGAAGAGTGCTCTTTTCTCAAAAGCAGAGTGTGTTTCTTGTAAGGCGAGCTCGCGTTTGTTTCCCAGTCGTAAATGGAGTTGAATCACATGCAGTTTCTTGTTCTACGAGCAAGAGTTGTTTTCTGGTAAGAAGAGTCACTATTGTGCTTCCATTGTCATACACAGGGCAAATAGCACTGGCGTCTGTTCCAAGCAAGTACAGTATATTGGAGTGAAGCAGAGCTACTGTTCATGTCAGTTTCCTAAGCATAGTGGAACTAGGTATGGCCCGTGTGTGTAGGAAGCACAGTTCTTTTGTTCTGAGTATGCTCACTGTTCTGGCACTATAGGAAACACAGTAGAGTAGAAGACTGCTCTTTTCTCAAAAGCAGAGTGTGTTTCTTGTAATGCGAGCTAGCGTTTGTTTCCCAATCCTAAATGGAGATGAATCACATGCATTTTCTGGTCCTACGAGCTAGAGTTGTTTTCTGGTAAGAAGAGTCACAATTGCGCTCCCATTGTGATACTAAGGCAAATAGCCCTGGTGTCTGTTCCCAGCATGTACAGTGTATTGGACTGAAGAGGAGCTACTGTTCATGTCAGTTTCCTAAGCAGAGTTGAACTAGATATGGCCCGTGTGTGTAGGAAGCACAGTTCTTTTGTTCTGAGAATGCTCACTTTTCGGGCACCATAGGAAACACAGTAGAGTAGAAGAGTGATCTTTTCTCAAAAGCAGAGTGTGTTTCTTGTAAGGCGAGCTAGCGTTTGTTTCCCAGTCCTAAATGGAGTTGAATCACATGCAGTTTTTGGTCCTTTGACCAAGAGATGTTTTCTGGTAAGGAAAGTCACTATTGTGCTCCCCTTGCCATACACAGTGCAAATAGCACTCACGTCTGTTCCCAGCAAGAACAGTGTATTGGACTGAAGAGGAGCTACTGTTCTTGTCAGTTTCCAAAGCACAGTTGAACTAGATATGGCCCGTGTGTGTTGGAATAACAGTTCTTTTGTTCTGAGCAAGCTCACTGTTCTGGCCCTATAGGAAACACAGTAGAGTAGAAGACTGCTCTTTTCTCAAAAGCAGAGTGTGTTTCTTGTAAGGCGAGCTAGCGTTTGTTTCCCAGTCCTAAATGGATTTGAATCACATGCAGTTTTTGGTCCTACGAGCAAGAGTTGTTTTCTGGAAAGGAAAGTCACTATTGTGCTCCCATTTACATACACAGTGCAAATAGCACTCGCATCTGTTCCCAGCAAGTACAGTGTATTGGACTGAAGATAAGCTACTGTTCTTATCAGTTTCCTAAGCAGAGTTGAACTAGATATGGCCCCTGTGTGTAGGAAGCACAGTTCTTTTGTTCTGAGCAAGCTCACTGTTCGGACCCCATAGGAAACACAGTAGAGTAGAAGAGTGCTCTTTTCTCAAAAGCAGTGTGTTTCTTGTAAGGCGAGCTAGTGTTTGTTTTCCAGTTCTAAATGGAGTTGAATCACATGCAGTTTCTGTTCCTATGAGCAAGAAATGTTTTCTGGGAAGAAGAGTCACTATTATGCTCCCATTGCCATACACAGTGCAAATAGCACTCGCGTCTGTTCCCAGCAAGTACAGTGTATTGGACTGAAGAGGAGCTACTGTTCATGTCAGTTTCCTAAGCAGAGTTGAACTAATTATGGCCCCTGTGTGTAGGAAGCACAGTTCTTTTTTCTGAGCAAGCTCACTGTTGGGACCCCATAGGAAAGACAGTAGAGTAGAAGAGTGCTCTTTTCTCAAAAGCAGAGTGTGTTTCTTGTAAGGTGAGCTAGCGTTTTTTTCCCAATCCTAAATGGAGATGAATCACATGCAGTTTCTCGTCCTACGAGCAAGAGTTGTTTTCTGGTAAGAAGAGTCACTATTGCGTTCCCATTGTCATACAAAGGGCAAGTAGCACTGGCGTCTGTTCCCAGCATGTACAGTGTATTGGACTGAAGAGGATCTACTGTTCTTGTCAGTTTCCTAAGCAGAATTGAACTAGATATGGCCGTGTGTGTAGGAAGCACAGTTTTTTGTTCTGAGCAAGATCACTGTTCTGGCCCTATAGGAAACAAAGTAGAGTAGAAGAGTGATGGTTTCGAAAAAGCAGAGTGTGTTTCTTGTAAGGCAAGCTAGCATTTGTTTCCCAGTCCTAAATGGAGTTGAATCACATCCTGTTTTTGGTCCTATGAGCAAGAGTTGTTTTCTGGTAATAAAGTCACTGTTGCGCTCCCATTGCCGTACACAGTATAAATAGCACTCGCATCTGTTCCCAGCAAGTACAGTGTATTGGACTGAAGCGGAGCTACTGTTCTTGTCAGTTTCCTAAGCAGAGTTGAACTAGATATGGCCCGTGTGTGTAGGAAGCACAGTTCTTTTGTTCTGAGCAAGCTCATTGTTCGGACCCCATATGAACCACAGTAGAATAGAAGACTGCTCTTTTCTCAAAAGCAGAGTGTTTTTCTTGTAAGGCGAGCTAGCGTTTGTTTCCCAGTCCTAAATGGATTTGAATTACATGCAGTTTTTGGACCTACGAGCAAGAGTTGTTTTCTGGAAAGGAAAGTCACTATTGTGCTCCCATTTACATACACAGTGCAAATAGCACTCGCATCTGTTCCGAGCAAGTACAGTGTATTGGACTGAAGATGAGCTACTGTTCTTGTCAGTTTCCTAAGCAGAGTTGAACTAGATTTGGCCCCTGTGTGTAGGAAGCACAGTTCTTTTGTTCTGAGCAAGCTCAATGTTCGGACCCCATAGGAAACACAGTAGAGTAGAAGACTGCTCTTTTCTCCAAAGCAGAGTGTGTTTCTTGTAAGGCGAGCGAGCGTTTGTTTCCCAGGCCTAAATGGAGTTGAATCACATGCAGTTTCTTGTCCTACGAGCAAGAGTAGTTTTCTGGGAAGAAGAATCACTATTGCGTTCCCATTTTCATACAAAGGGCAAATAGCACTGGCGTCTGTTCCCAGCATGTACAGTGTATTGGACTGAAGAGGATCTACTGTTCTTTTCAGTTTCCTAAGCAGAATTGAACTAGATATGGCCGTATTTGTATGAAGCACAGTTCTTTTGTTCTGAGCAAGCTCACTGTTCTGGCCCTATAGGAAACACAGTAGAGTAGAAGAGTGCTCTTTTCTCAAAAGCAGAGTGTGTTTTTTGTAAGGGGAGCTAGCGTTTGTTTCCCAGTCTTAAATGGAGTTGAATCACATGCAGTTTCTTGTCCTACGAGCAAGAGTTGTTTTCTGGTAAGAAGAGTCACTATTGCGCTCCCCTTGTCATACACAGTGCAAATAGCACTCGCATCTGTTCCCAGCAAGTACAGTGTATTGGACTAAAGGGGAGCTACTGTTCTTGTCAGTTTCCTAAGCAGAGTTGAACTAGATATGGCCCGTGAGTTTAGGAAGCACAGTTCTTTTGTTCTGAGCAAGCTCACTGTTCGGACCCCATAGGAAACACAGTAGTGTAGAAGAGTGCTCTTTTCTCAAAAGCAGAGTGTGTTTCTTGTAAGGCGAGCTAGCGTTTGTTTCCCAGTCCTAAATGGAGTTGAATCACATCCAGTTTTTGGTCCTACGAGCAAGAGTTGTTTTCTGGTAATAAAGTCACTGTTGTGCTCCCATTGCCATACACAGTGTAAATAGCACTCGCATCTGTTTCGAGCAAGTACAGTGTATTTGACTGAAGCAGAGCTATTGTTCTTCTCAGTTTGCTAAGCAGAGTTGAACTAGATATGGCTGCTGTGTGTAGGAAGCACAGTTCTTTTGTTCTGAGCAAGCTCACTATTCGGACCCCATAGGAAACACAGTAGAGTAGAAGAGTGCTCTTTTCTCAAAAGCAGAGTGTGTTTCTTGTAAGGTGAGCTAGTGTTTGTTTCCCATTCAGAAATGGAGTTGAATCCCATGCAGTTTCTTGTCCTACGAATAAGAGTTGTTTTCTGATAAGAAGAGTCACTATTGTGCTCCTATTGCCATACACAGGGCAAATAGCACTCGCGTCTGTTCCCAGCTAGTACAGTGTATTGGACTGAAGAGGAGCTACCGTTCTTGTCAGTTTCCTAAGCAGTGTTGAACTAGATATATCCCGTGTGTGTAATAAGCACAGTTCTTTTGTTCTGAGCAAGCTCACTGTTCGGACACCATAGGAAACACAGTAGAGTAGAAGAGTGCTCTTTTCTCAAAAGCAGAGTGTGTTTCTTGTAAGGCGAGCTAGCGTTTGTTTCCCAGTCCTAAATGGAGTTGAATCACATGCAGTTTTTGGTCCTACGAGCAAGAGTTGTTTTCTGGTAATAAAGTCACTATTGCGCTCCCATTGCCATACACAGTGCAAATAGCACTCGCATCTGTTCCCAGCAAGTACAGTGTATTGGACTGAAGCGGAGCTACTGTTCTTGTCAGTTTCCTAAGCAGAGTTGAACTAGATATGGCCCATGTGTGTAGGAAGCACAGTTCTTTTGTTCTGAGAATGCTCACTTTTCTGGCCTTATAGGAAAGACATTAGAGTAGAAGAGTGCTCTTTTCTCAAAAGCAGAGTGTGTTTCTTGTAAGGCGAGCTAGTATTTGTTTCCCAGTCCTAAATGGAGTTGAATCACATGCAGTTTCTGGTCCTACGAGCAAGAGTTATTTTCTGGTAAGAAGAGTCACTATTGTGCTCCCATTGTCATAAACAGGGCAAATAGCACTGGCATCTATTCCCAGCAAGTACAGTGTATTGGACTGAAGAGGATCTACTGTTCTTGTCAGTTTCCTAAGCATAATTGAACTAGATATGGCCCGTGTGTGTAGGAAGCACAGTTCTTTTGTTCTGAGCAAGCTGACTGTTTTGGCCCTATAGGAAACACAGTAGAGTAGAAGAGTGATCATTTCTCAAAAGCAGAGTGTGTTTCTTGTAAGGCGAGCTAGCGTTTGTTTCCCAGTCCTAAATGGAGTTGAATCACATCCTGTTTTTGGTCCTATGAGCAAGAGTTGTTTTCTGGTAATAAAGTCACTGTTGCGCTCCCATTGCCATACACAGTATAAATAGCACTCGCATCTGTTCCCAGCAATTACAGTGTATTGGACTGAAGCGTAGCTACTGTTCTTGTCAGTTTCCTAAGCAGAGTTGAACTAGATATGGCCCGTGTGTGTAGGAAGCCCAGTTCTTTTGTTCTGAGCAAGCTCACTGTTCGGACACCATAGGAAACACAGTAGAGTAGAAGAGTGCTCTTTTCTCAAAAGCAGAGTGTGTTTCTTGTAAGGCGAGCTAGTCTTTGTTTCCCAGTCAGAAATGGAGTTGAATCCCATGCAGTTTCTGGTCCTACGAGCAAGAGTTGTTTTCTGGTAAGGAAAGTCACTATTGCGCTCCCATTTCCATACACAGTGCAAATAGCACTCGCGTCAGTTCCCAGCAAGTACAGTGTATTGGACTGAAGCGTAGCTACTGTTCTTGTCAGTTTCCTAAGCAGAGTTGAACTAGATATGGCCCCTGTGTGTAGGAAGAACAGTTCTTTTGTTCTGAGCAAGCTCACTATTCGGACCCCATAGGAAACACAGTAGAGTAGAAGAGTGCTCTTTTCTCAAAATCAGAGTGTCTTTCTTGTAAGGCGAGCTAGTGTTTGTTTCCCAGTCAGAAATGGAGTTGAATCCCATGCAGTTTCTGGTCCTATGAGCAAGAGTTTTTTTCTGATAAGAAGAGACACTATTGTGCTCCTATTGCCATACACAGTGTAAATAGCACTGGCGTCTGTTCCCAGCAAGTACAGTGTATTGGACTGAATAGGAGCTACTGTTCTTGTCAGTTTCCTAAGCAGAGTTGAACTACATATGGTCCCTGTGTGTAGGAAGCACAGTTCTTTTGTTCTGAGCAAGCTCACTGTTCGGACCCCATAGGAAACACAGTAGAGTAGAAGAGTGCTCTTTTCTCAAAAGCAGAGTGTGTTTCTTTTAAGGCGAGCTAGCATTTGTTTCCCAGTCCTAAATGGAGCTGAATCATATGCACTTTCTGATCCTACGAGCAAGAGTTGTTTTCTGGTAAGGAAAGTCACTATTGTGCTCCCATTGCCATACACAGTGCTAATAGCACTCGCGTCTGTTCCCAGCAAGTACAGTGTATTGGACTGAAGAGGAGCTACTGTTCTTGTCAGTTTCCTAAGCAGAGTTGAACTAGATATGGCCCGTGTGTGTAGGAAGCACAGTTCTTTTGTTCTGAGCAAGCTCAATGTTCGGACCCCATAGGAAACACAGTAGAGTAGAAGACTGCTCTTTTCTCCAAAGCAGAGTGTGTTTCTTGTAAGGCGAGCTAGCGTTTGTTTCCCAGTCCTAAATTGAGTTGAATCACATCCAGTTTTTGGTCCTACGAGCAAGAGTTGTTTTCTGGTAATAAAGTCATGTTGCGCTCCCATTGCCATACACAGTGTAAATAGCACTCACATCTGTTCCCAGCAAGTACAGTGTATTTGACTGAAGCAGAGCTACTGTTCTTCTCAGTTTGCTAAGCAGAGTTGAACTAGATATGGCCGCTGTGTGTAGGAAGCACAGTTCTTTTGTTCTGAGCAAGCTCACTGTTCGGACCCCATAGGAAACACAGTAGAGTAGAAGAGTGCTCTTTTCTCAAAAGCAGAGTGTGTTTCTTGTAAGGCGAGCTAGTGTTTGTTTCCCAGTCAGAAATGGAGTTGAATCCTATGTAGTTTCTGGTCCTACGAGCAAGCGTTGTTTTCTGGTAAGGAAAGTCACTATTGTTCTCCCATTTCCATACACAGTGCAAATAGCACTCGCGTCAGTTCCCAGCAAGTACAGTGTATTGGACTGAAGCGTAGCTACTGTTCTTGTCTGTTTCCTAAGCAGAGTTGAACTAGATATGGCCCCTGTGTGTAGGAAGCACAGTTCTTTTGTTCTGAGCAAGCTCACTATTCGGACCCCATAGGAAACACAGTAGAGTAGAAGAGTGCTCTTTTCTCAAAATCAGAGTGTCTTTCTTGTAAGGCGAGCTAGTGTTTGTTTCCCATTCAGAAATGGAGTTGAATCCCATGCAGTTTCTGGTCCTATGAGCAAGAGTTGTTTTCTGATAAGAAGAGACACTATTGTGCTCCTATTGCCATACACAGTGCAAATAACACTGGCGTCTGTTCCCAGCAAGTACAGTGTATTGGACTGAATAGGAGCTACTGTTCTTGTCAGTTTCCTAAGCAGTGTTGAACTAGATATGGCCCGTGTGTGTAGGAAGCACAGTACTTTTTTCTGATCATGCTCACTGTTCAGACCCCCTAGAAAACACAGTAGAGTAGAAGAGTGCTCTTTTCTCAAAAGCAGAGTGTGTTTCTTGTAAGGCGAGCTAGTGTTTGTTTCCCAGTCAGAAATGGAGTTGAATCCCATGTAGTTTCTGGTCCTACGAGCAAGAGTTGTTTTCTGGTAAGGAAAGTCACTATTGTGCTCCCATTGCCATACACAGTGCAAATAGCACTCGCATCTGTTCCCAGCAAGTACAGTGTATTGGACTGAAGCGGAGCTACTGTTCTTGTCAGTTTCCTAAGCAGAGTTGAACTAGATATGGCCCCTGTGTGTAGGAAGCACAGTTCTTTTGTTCTGAGCAAGCTCACTGTTCGGACCCCATAGGAAACACAGTAGAGTAGAAGAGTGCTCTTTTCTCAAAAGCAGTGTGTTTCTTGTAAGGCGAGCTAGCGTTTGTTTCCCAGTTCTAAATGGAGTTGAATCACATGCAGCTTCTGTTCCTATGAGCAAGAATTGTTTTCTGGGAAGAAGAGTCACTATTGTGCTCCCATTGCCATACACAGTGCAAATAGCACTCGCGTCTGTTCCCAGCAAGTACAGTGTATTGGACTGAAGAGGAGCTACTGTTCATGTCAGTTTTCTAAGCAGAGTTGAACTAATTATGGCCCCTGTGTGTAGGAAGCACAGTTCTTTTGTTCTGAGCAAGCTCACTGTTCGGACACCATAGGAAACACAGTAGAGTGGAAGAGTGCTCTTTTCTCAAAAGCAGAGTGTGTTTCTTGTAAGGTCAGCTAGCGTTTGTTTCCCAATCCTAAATGGAGATGAATCACATGCAGTTTCTTGTCCTATGAGCAAGAGTTGTTTTCTGGGAAGAAGAGTCACTATTGCGTTCCCATTGTCATACAAAGGGCAAATAGCACTGGCGTCTGTTCCCAGCATGTACAGTGTATTGGACTGAAGAGTATCTACTGTTCTTTTCAGTTTCCTAAGCAGAATTGAACTAGATATGGCCGTATTTGTATGAAGCACAGTTCTTTTGTTCTGAGCAAGCTCACTCTTCTGGCCCTATAGGAAACACAGTAGAGTAGAAGAGTGCTCTTTTCTCAAAAGCAGAGTGTGTTTTTTGTAAGGGGAGCTAGCGTTTGTTTCCCAGTCTTAAATGGAGTTGAATCACATGCAGTTTCTTGTCCTACGAGCAAGAGTTGTTTTCTGGTAAGAAGAGTCACTATTGCGCTCCCCTTGTCATACACAGTACAAAATGCACTCGCGTCTGTTCCCAGCAAGTACAGTGTATTGGACTAAAGGGGAGCTACTGTTCTTGTCAGTTTCCTAAGCAGAGTTGAACTAGATATGGCCCGTGTGTGTAGGAAGCACAGTTCTTTTGTTCTGAGCAAGCTCACTGTTCGGACCCTATAGGAAAGACAGTAGAGTAGAAGAGTGCTCTTTTCTCAAAAGCAGAGTGTGTTTCTTGTAAGGTGAGCTAGCGTTTGTTTCCCAATCCTAAATGGAGATGAATCACATGCAGTTTCTCGTCCTACGAGCAAGAGTTGTTTTCTGGGAAGAAGAGTCACTATTGCGCTCCCATTGTCATACACAGGGCAATTAGCACTGGCGTCTGTTCCCAGCATGTACAGTGTATTGGACTGAAGAGGATCTACTGTTCTTGTCAGTTTCCTAAGCAGAATTGAACTAGATATGGCCGTGTGTGTAGGAAGCACAGTTTTTTGTTCTGAGCAAGCTCACTGTTCTGGCCCTATAGGAAACAAAGTAGAGTAGAAGAGTGATGGTTTCGAAAAAGCAGAGTGTCTTTCTTGTAAGACGAGCTAGCGTTTGTTTCCCAGTCCTAAATGGAGTTGAGTCACATGCAGTTTCTGGTCCTACAAGCAAGAGTTGTTTTCTGGTAAGGAAAGTCACTATTGGGCTCCCATTGCCATACACAGTGCAAAAAGCACTCGCGTCTGTTCCCAGCAAGTGCAGTGTATTGGACTGAAGAAGAGCTACTGTTCTTGTAAGTTTCCTAAGCAGAGTTGAACTAGATATGGCCCATGTGTGTAGGAAACACAGTTCTTTTGTTCTGAGCAAGCTCTCTGTATGGACCTCATAAGAAACACAGTAGAGTAGAAGACTGCTCTTTTCTCAAAAGCAGAGTGTGTTTCTTGTAAGGCGAGCTAGCGTTTGTTTCCCAATCCTAAATGGAGATGAATCACATGCAGTTGCTTGACCTTCAAGTAAGAGATGTTTTCTAGTAAGAAGAGTCACTATTGCGCTCCCATTGTCATACACAGGGCAAATAGCACTGGCGTCTGTTCCCAGCATGTACAGTGTATTGGACTTTTAGAGCATCTACTGTTCTTCTCAGTTTCCTAAGCAGAGTTGAACTAGATATGGCCCGTGTGTGTAGGAAGCACAGTTCTTTTGTTCTGAGATTGCTCACTGTTCCAGCCTTATAGGAAAGACATTAGAGTAGAAGAGTGCTCCTTTCTGAAAAGCAGAGTGTGTTTCTTGTAAGGCAAGCTAGCATTTGTTTCCCAGTCCTAAATGGAGTTGAATCACATCCTGTTTTTGGTCCTACGAGCAAGAGTTGTTTTCTGGTAATAAAGTCACTGTTGTGCTCCCATTGCCATACACAGTATAAATAGCACTCGCATCTGTTCCCAGCAAGTACAGTGTATTGGACTGAAGCGGAGCTACTGTTCTTGTCAGTTTCCTAAGCAGAGTTGAACTAGATATGGCCCGTGTGTGTAGGAAGCACAGTTCTTTTGTTCTGAGCAAGCTCATTGTTCGGACCCCATATGAAACACAGTAGAATAGAAGACTGCTCTTTTCTCAAAAGCAGAGTGTGTTTCTTGTAAGGCGAGCTAGCGTTTGTTTCCCAGTCCTAAATGGATTTGAATCACATGCAGTTTTTGGTCCTACGAGCAAGAGTTGTTTTCTGGAAAGGAAAGTCACTATTGTGCTCCCATTTACATACACAGTGCAAATAGCACTCGCATCTGTTCCCAGCAAGTACAGTGTATTGGACTGAAGATGAGCTAATGTTCTTGTCAGTTTCCTAAGCAGAGTTGAACTAGATATGGCCCCTGTGTGTAGGAAGCACAGTACTTTTGTTCTGAGCAAGCTCACTGTTCGGACCCCATAGGAAACACAGTAGAGTAGAAGAGTGCTCTTTTCTCAAAAACAGTGTGTGTTTCTTGTAAGGCGAGCTAGCGTTTGTTTCCCAGTTCTAAATGGAGTTGAATCACATGTAGATTCTGTTCCCATGAGCAAGAATTGTTTTCTGGGAAGAAGAGTCACTATTGTGCTCCCATTGCCATACACAGTGCAAATAGCACTCGCGTCTGTTCCCAGCAAGTACAGTGTATTGGACTGAAGAGGAGCTACTGTTCATGTCAGTTTCCTAAAGAGTTGAACTAATTATGGCCCCTGGGTGTAGGAAGCACAGTTCTTTTGTTCTGAGCAAGCTCACTGTTCGGACACCCTAGGAAACACAGTAGAGTAGAAGAGTGCTCTTTTCTCAAAAGCAGAGTGTGTTTCTTTTAAGGCAAGCTAGCATTTGTTTCCCAGTCCTAAATGGAGTTGAATCACTTCCTGTTTTTGGTCCTACGAGCAAGAGTTGTTTTCTGGTAAGGAAAATCACTATTGCACTCCCATTGCCATACACAGTGCAAATAGCACTCGCGTCTGTTCCTAGCATGTACAGTGTATTGGAATGAAGCAGAGCTACTGTTCTTGTCAGTCTCCTAAGTAGAGATGAACTAGATATGGCCCCTGTGTGTAGGAAGCACAGTTCTTTTGTTCTGAGTATGCTCACTGTTCTGGCACTATAGGAAACACAGTAGAGTAGAAGCGTGCTCTTTTCTCAAAAGCAGAGTGTGTTTCTTGTAATGCGAGCTAGCGTTTGTTTCCCAATCCTAAATGGAGATGAATCACATGCAGTTTCTGGTCCTACGAGCTAGAGTTGTTTTCTGGTAAGAAGAGTCACAATTGCGCTCCCATTGTGATACTAGGGCAAATAGCACTGGTGTCTGTTCCCAGCATGTACAGTGTATTGGACTGAAGAGGAGCTACTGTTCATGTCAGTTTCCTAAGCAGAGTTGAACTAGATATGGCCCGTGTGTGCAGGAAGCACAGTTCTTTTGTTCTGAGAATGCTCACTTTTCGGGCATCATAGGAAACACAGTAGAGTAGAAGAGTGCTCTTATCTCAAAAGCAGAGTGTGTTTCTTGTAAGGCGAGCTAGTATTTGTTTCCCAGTACTAAATGGAGTTGAATCACATGCAGTTTCTTGTACTACGAGCAAGAGTTGTTTTCTGGTAAGAAGAGTCACTATTGCGCTCCCATTGTCATACACAGGGCAAATAGCACTGGCGTCTGTTCCCAGCATGTACAGTGTATTGGACTGAAGAGCATGTACTGTTCTTCTCAGTTTCCTAAGCAGAGTTGAACTAGATATGGCCCGTGTGTGTAGGAAGCACAGTTCTTTTGTTCTGAGATTGCACACTGTTCCAGCCTTATAGGAAAGACATTAGAGTAGAAGAGTGCTCCTTTCTCAAAAGCAGAGTGTGTTTCTTGTAAGTCAAGCTAGCGTTTGTTTCCAAGTCCTAAATGGAGTTGAATCACATGCAGTTTCTTGTTCTACGAGCAAGAGTTGTTTTCTGGTAAGAAGAGTCACTATTGTGCTTCCATTGTCATACACAGGGCAAATAGCACTGGCGTCTGTTCCAAGCAAGTACAGTATATTGGAGTGAAGCAGAGCTACTGTTCATGTCAGTTTCCTAAGCATAGTGGAACTAGGTATGGCCCGTGTGTGTAGGAAGCACAGTTCTTTTGTTCTGAGTATGCTCACTGTTCTGGCACTATAGGAAACACAGTAGAGTAGAAGACTGCTCTTTTCTCAAAAGCAGAGTGTGTTTCTTGTAATGCGAGCTAGCGTTTGTTTCCCAATCCTAAATGGAGATGAATCACATGCATTTTCTGGTCCTACGAGCTAGAGTTGTTTTCTGGTAAGAAGAGTCACAATTGCGCTCCCATTGTGATACTAGGGCAAATAGCCCTGGTGTCTGTTCCCAGCATGTACAGTGTATTGGACTGAAGAGGAGCTACTGTTCATGTCAGTTTCATAAGCAGAGTTGAACTAGATATGGCCCGTGTGTGTAGGAAGCACAGTTCTTTTGTTCTGAGAATGCTCACTTTTCGGGCACCATAGGAAACACAGTAGAGTAGAAGAGTGATCTTTTCTCAAAAGCAGAGTGTGTTTCTTGTAAGGCGAGCTAGCGTTTGTTTCCCAGTCCTAAATGGAGTTGAATCACATGCAGTTTTTGGTCCTTTGACCAAGAGATGTTTTCTGGTAAGGAAAGTCACTATTGTGCTCCCCTTGCCATACACAGTGCAAATAGCACTCACGTCTGTTCCCAGCAAGAACAGTGTATTGGACTGAAGAGGAGCTACTGTTCTTGTCAGTTTCCAAAGCACAGTTGAACTAGATATGGCCCATGTGTGTTGGAATAACAGTTCTTTTGTTCTGAGCAAGCTCACTGTTCTGGCCCTATAGGAAACACAGTAGAGTAGAAGACTGCTCTTTTCTCAAAAGCAGAGTGTGTTTCTTGTAAGGCGAGCTAGCGTTTGTTTCCCAGTCCTAAATGGATTTGAATCACATGCAGTTTTTGGTCCTACGAGCAAGAGTTGTTTTCTGGAAAGGAAAGTCACTATTGTGCTCCCATTTACATACACAGTGCAAATAGCACTCGCATCTGTTCCCAGCAAGTACAGTGTATTGGACTGAAGATAAGCTACTGTTCTTATCAGTTTCCTAAGCAGAGTTGAACTAGATATGGCCCCTGTGTGTAGGAAGCACAGTTCTTTTGTTCTGAGCAAGCTCACTGTTCGGACCCCATAGGAAACACAGTAGAGTAGAAGAGTGCTCTTTTCTCAAAAGCAGTGTGTTTCTTGTAAGGCGAGCTAGTGTTTGTTTTCCAGTTCTAAATGGAGTTGAATCACATGCAGTTTCTGTTCCTATGAGCAAGAAATGTTTTCTGGGAAGAAGAGTCACTATTATGCTCCCATTGCCATACACAGTGCAAATAGCACTCGCGTCTGTTCCCAGCAAGTACAGTGTATTGGACTGAAGAGGAGCTACTGTTCATGTCAGTTTCCTAAGCAGAGTTGAACTAATTATGGCCCCTGTGTGTAGGAAGCACAGTTCTTTTTTCTGAGCAAGCTCACTGTTGGGACCCCATAGGAAAGACAGTAGAGTAGAAGAGTACTCTTTTCTCAAAAGCAGAGTGTGTTTCTTGTAAGGTGAGCTAGCGTTTTTTTCCCAATCCTAAATGGAGATGAATCACATGCAGTTTCTCGTCCTACGAGCAAGAGTTGTTTTCTGGTAAGAAGAGTCACTATTGCGTTCCCATTGTCATACAAAGGGCAAGTAGCACTGGCGTCTGTTCCCAGCATGTACAGTGTATTGGACTGAAGAGGATCTACTGTTCTTGTCAGTTTCCTAAGCAGAATTGAACTAGATATGGCCGTGTGTGTAGGAAGCACAGTTTTTTGTTCTGAGCAAGATCACTGTTCTGGCCCTATAGGAAACAAAGTAGAGTAGAAGAGTGATGGTTTCGAAAAAGCAGAGTGTGTTTCTTGTAAGGCAAGCTAGCATTTGTTTCCCAGTCCTAAATGGAGTTGAATCACATCCTGTTTTTGGTCCTATGAGCAAGAGTTGTTTTCTGGTAATAAAGTCACTGTTGCGCTCCCATTGCCGTACACAGTATAAATAGCACTCGCATCTGTTCCCAGCAAGTACAGTGTATTGGACTGAAGCGGAGCTACTGTTCTTGTCAGTTTCCTAAGCAGAGTTGAACTAGATATGGCCCGTGTGTGTAGGAAGCACAGTTCTTTTGTTCTGAGCAAGCTCATTGTTCGGACCCCATATGAACCACAGTAGAATAGAAGACTGCTCTTTTCTCAAAAGCAGAGTGTTTTTCTTGTAAGGCGAGCTAGCGTTTGTTTCCCAGTCCTAAATGGATTTGAATTACATGCAGTTTTTGGACCTACGAGCAAGAGTTGTTTTCTGGAAAGGAAAGTCACTATTGTGCTCCCATTTACATACACAGTGCAAATAGCACTCGCATCTGTTCCGAGCAAGTACAGTGTATTGGACTGAAGATGAGCTACTGTTCTTGTCAGTTTCCTAAGCAGAGTTGAACTAGATTTGGCCCCTGTGTGTAGGAAGCACAGTTCTTTTGTTCTGAGCAAGCTCACTGTTCGGACCCCATAGGAAACACAGTAGAGTAGAAGACTGCTCTTTTCTCCAAAGCAGAGTGTGTTTCTTGTAAGGCGAGCTAGCGTTTGTTTCCCAGTCCTAAATGGAGTTGAATCACATGCAGTTTCTTGTCCTACGAGCAAGAGTAGTTTTCTGGGAAGAAGAATCACTATTGCGTTCCCATTTTCATACAAAGGGCAAATAGCACTGGCGTCTGTTCCCAGCATGTACAGTGTATTGGACTGAAGAGGATCTACTGTTCTTTTCAGTTTCCTAAGCAGAATTGAACTAGATATGGCCGTATTTGTATGAAGCACAGTTCTTTTGTTCTGAGCAAGCTCACTGTTCTGGCCCTATAGGAAACACAGTAGAGTAGAAGAGTGCTCTTTTCTCAAAAGCAGAGTGTGTTTTTTGTAAGGGGAGCTAGCGTTTGTTTCCCAGTCTTAAATGGAGTTGAATCACATGCAGTTTCTTGTCCTACGAGCAAGAGTTGTTTTCTGGTAAGAAGAGTCACTATTGCGCTCCCCTTGTCATACACAGTGCAAATAGCACTCGCATCTGTTCCCAGCAAGTACAGTGTATTGGACTAAAGGGGAGCTACTGTTCTTGTCAGTTTCCTAAGCAGAGTTGAACTAGATATGGCCCGTGTGTTTAGGAAGCACAGTTCTTTTGTTCTGAGCAAGCTCACTGTTCGGACACCATAGGAAACACAGTAGAGTAGAAGAGTGCTCTTTTCTCAAAAGCAGAGTGTGTTTCTTGTAAGGCGAGCTAGTGTTTGTTTCCCAGTCAGAAATGGAGTTGAATCCCATGCAGTTTCTTGTCCTGTGAGTAAGAGTTGTTTTCTGATAAGAAGAGTCACTATTGTGCTCCTATTGCCATACACAGGGCAAATAGCACTCGCGTCTGTTCCCAGCTAGTACAGTGTATTGGACTGAAGAGGAGCTACCGTTCTTGTCAGTTTCCTAAGCAGAGTTGAACTAGATATGGCCCGTGTATGTAGGAAGCACAGTTCTTTTGTTCTTGAGCAAGCTCGCTGTTCGGACCCCATAGGAAACACAGTAGAGTAGAAGACTGCTCTGTTCTCAAAAGCAGAGTGTGTTTCTTGTAAGGCGAGCTAGTGTTTGTTTCCAAGTCTTAAATGGAGTTGAATCACATCCAGTTTTTGGTCCTACGAGCAAGAGTTTTTTTCTTGTAATAAAGTCACTATTGCGCTCCCATTGCCATACACAGTGCAAATAGCACTCGCATCTGTTCCCAGCAAGTACAGTGTATTGGACTGAAGCGGAGCTACTGTTCTTGTCAGTTTCCTAAGCAGAGTTGAACTAGATATGGCCCGTGTGTGTAGGAAGCACAGTTCTTTTGTTCTGAGCAAGCTCACTGTTCGGACCCCATAGGAAACGCAGTAGAGTAGAAGAGTGCTCTTTTCTCAAAAGCAGAGTGTGTTTCTTGTAAGGCGAGCTAGCATTTTTTTCCCAGTCCTAAATGGAGCTGAATCATATGCAGTTTCTGAACCTACGAGCAAGAGTTGTTTTCTGGTAAGGGAAGTCACTATTGTGCTCCCATTGCCATACACAGTGCTAATAGCACTCGCGTCTGTTCCCAGCAAGTACAGTGTATTGGACTGAAGAGGAGCTACTGTTCTTGTCAGTTTCCTAAGCAGAGTTGAACTAGATATGGCCCGTGTGTTTAGGAAGCACAGTTCTTTTGTTCTGAGAAAGCTCAATGTTCGGACCCCATAGGAAACACAGTAGAGTAGAAGACTGCTCTTTTCTCAAAAGCAGAGTGTGTTTCTTGTAAGGCGAGCTAGCATTTGTTTCCCAGTCCTAAATGGAGTTGAATCACATCCAGTTTTTGGTCCTACGAGCAAGAGTTGTTTTCTGGTTATAAAGTCACTGTTGCGCTCCCATTGCCATACACAGTGTAAATAGCACTCGCATCTGTTCCCAGCAAGTACAGTGTATTTGACTGAAGCGGAGCTATTGTTCTTCTCAGTTTGCTAAGCAGAGTTGAACTAGATATGGCCGCTGTGTGTAGGAAGCACAGTTCTTTTGTTCTGAGCAAGCTCACTATTCGGACCCCATAGGAAACACAGTAAAGTAGAAGAGTGCTCTTTTCTCAAAATCAGAGTGTCTTTCTAGTAAGGAGAGCTAGTGTTTGTTTCCCATTCAGAAATGGAGTTGAATCCCATGCAGTTTCTGGTCCTATGAGCAAGAGTTGTTTTCTGATAAGAAGGGTCACCATTGTGCTCCTACAGCCATACACAGTGCAAATAGCACTCCCCTCTGTTCCCAGCAAGTACAGTGTATTGGACTGAATAGGAGCTACTGTTCTTGTCAGTTTCCTAAGCAGAGTTGAACTACATATGGTTCATGTGTGTAGGAAGCACAGTTCTTTTGTTCTGAGCAAGCTCACTGTTCGGACCCCATAGGAAACACAGTAGTGTAGAAGAGTGCTCTTTTCTCAAAAGCAGAGTGTGTTTCTTGTAAGGCGAGCTAGCGTTTGTTTCCCAGTCCTAAATGGAGTTGAATCACATCCAGTTTTTGGTCCTACGAGCAAGAGTTGTTTTCTGGTAATAAAGTCACTGTTGCGCTCCCATTGCCATACACAGTGTAAATAGCACTCGCATCTGTTCCGAGCAAGTACAGTGTATTTGACTGAAGCAGAGCTATTGTTCTTCTCAGTTTGCTAAGCAGAGTTGAACTAGATATGGCTGCTGTGTGTAGGAAGCACAGTTCTTTTGTTCTGAGCAAGCTCACTATTCGGACCCCATAGGAAACACAGTAGAGTAGAAGAGTGCTCTTTTCTCAAAAGCAGAGTGTGTTTCTTGTAAGGTGAGCTAGTGTTTGTTTCCCATTCTGAAATGGAGTTGAATCCCATGCAGTTTCTTGTCCTACGAATAAGAGTTGTTTTCTGATAAGAAGAGTCACTATTGTGCTCCTATTGCCATACACAGGGCAAATAGCACTCGCGTCTGTTCCCAGCTAGTACAGTGTATTGGACTGAAGAGGAGCTACCGTTCTTGTCAGTTTCCTAAGCAGTGTTGAACTAGATATATCCCGTGTGTGTAATAAGCACAGTTCTTTTGTTCTGAGCAAGCTCACTGTTCGGACACCATAGGAAACACAGTAGAGTAGAAGAGTGCTCTTTTCTCAAAAGCAGAGTGTGTTTCTTGTAAGGCGAGCTAGCGTTTGTTTCCCAGTCCTAAATGGAGTTGAATCACATGCAGTTTTTGGTCCTACGAGCAAGAGTTGTTTTCTGGTAATAAAGTCACTATTGCGCTCCCATTGCCATACACAGTGCAAATAGCACTCGCATCTGTTCCCAGCAAGTACAGTGTATTGGACTGAAGCGGAGCTACTGTTCTTGTCAGTTTCCTAAGCAGAGTTGAACTAGATATGGCCCATGTGTGTAGGAAGCACAGTTCTTTTGTTCTGAGAATGCTCACTTTTCTGGCCTTATAGGAAAGACATTAGAGTAGAAGAGTGCTCTTTTCTCAAAAGCAGAGTGTGTTTCTTGTAAGGCGAGCTAGTATTTGTTTCCCAGTCCTAAATGGAGTTGAATCACATGCAGTTTCTGGTCCTACGAGCAAGAGTTATTTTCTGGTAAGAAGAGTCACTATTGTGCTCCCATTGTCATAAACAGGGCAAATAGCACTGGCATCTATTCCCAGCAAGTACAGTGTATTGGACTGAAGAGGATCTACTGTTCTTGTCAGTTTCCTAAGCATAATTGAACTAGATATGGCCCGTGTGTGTAGGAAGCACAGTTCTTTTGTTCTGAGCAAGCTGACTGTTTTGGCCCTATAGGAAACACAGTAGAGTAGAAGAGTGATCATTTCTCAAAAGCAGAGTGTGTTTCTTGTAAGGCGAGCTAGCGTTTGTTTCCCAGTCCTAAATGGAGTTGAATCACATCCTGTTTTTGGTCCTATGAGCAAGAGTTGTTTTCTGGTAATAAAGTCACTGTTGCGCTCCCATTGCCATACACAGTATAAATAGCACTCGCATCTGTTCCCAGCAATTACAGTGTATTGGACTGAAGCGTAGCTACTGTTCTTGTCAGTTTCCTAAGCAGAGTTGAACTAGATATGGCCCGTGTGTGTAGGAAGCCCAGTTCTTTTGTTCTGAGCAAGCTCACTGTTCGGACACCATAGGAAACACAGTAGAGTAGAAGAGTGCTCTTTTCTCAAAAGCAGAGTGTGTTTCTTGTAAGGCGAGCTAGTCTTTGTTTCCCAGTCAGAAATGGAGTTGAATCCCATGCAGTTTCTGGTCCTACGAGCAAGAGTTGTTTTCTGGTAAGGAAAGTCACTATTGCGCTCCCATTTCCATACACAGTGCAAATAGCACTCGCGTCAGTTCCCAGCAAGTACAGTGTATTGGACTGAAGCGTAGCTACTGTTCTTGTCAGTTTCCTAAGCAGAGTTGAACTAGATATGGCCCCTGTGTGTAGGAAGAACAGTTCTTTTGTTCTGAGCAAGCTCACTATTCGGACCCCATAGGAAACACAGTAGAGTAGAAGAGTGCTCTTTTCTCAAAATCAGAGTGTCTTTCTTGTAAGGCGAGCTAGTGTTTGTTTCCCAGTCAGAAATGGAGTTGAATCCCATGCAGTTTCTGGTCCTATGAGCAAGAGTTTTTTTCTGATAAGAAGAGACACTATTGTGCTCCTATTGCCATACACAGTGTAAATAGCACTGGCGTCTGTTCCCAGCAAGTACAGTGTATTGGACTGAATAGGAGCTACTGTTCTTGTCAGTTTCCTAAGCAGAGTTGAACTACATATGGTCCCTGTGTGTAGGAAGCACAGTTCTTTTGTTCTGAGCAAGCTCACTGTTCGGACCCCATAGGAAACACAGTAGAGTAGAAGAGTGCTCTTTTCTCAAAAGCAGAGTGTGTTTCTTTTAAGGCGAGCTAGCATTTGTTTCCCAGTCCTAAATGGAGCTGAATCATATGCACTTTCTGATCCTACGAGCAAGAGTTGTTTTCTGGTAAGGAAAGTCACTATTGTGCTCCCATTGCCATACACAGTGCTAATAGCACTCGCGTCTGTTCCCAGCATGTACAGTGTATTGGACTGAAGAGGAGCTACTGTTCTTTTCAGTTTCCTAAGCAGAGTTGAACTAGATATGGCCCGTGTGTGTAGGAAGCACAGTTCTTTTGTTCTGAGCAAGCTCAATGTTCGGACCCCATAGGAAACACAGGAGAGTAGAAGACTGCTCTTTTCTCCAAAGCAGAGTGTGTTTCTTGTAAGACGAGCTAGCGTTTGTTTCCCAGTCCTAAATTGAGTTGAATCACATCCAGTTTTTGGTCCTACGAGCAAGAGTTGTTTTCTGGTAATAAAGTCATGTTGCGCTCCCATTGCCATACACAGTGTAAATAGCACTCACATCTGTTCCCAGCAAGTACAGTGTATTTGACTGAAGCAGAGCTACTGTTCTTCTCAGTTTGCTAAGCAGAGTTGAACTAGATATGGCCGCTGTGTGTAGGAAGCACAGTTCTTTTGTTCTGAGCGAGCTCACTATTCGGACCACATAGGAAACACAGTAGAGTAGAAGAGTGCTCTTTTCTCAAAAGCAGAGTGTGTTTCTTGTAAGGCGAGCTAGTGTTTGTTTCCCAGTCAGAAATGGAGTTGAATCCCATGCAGTTTCTTGTCCTGTGAGTAAGAGTTGTTTTCTGATAAGAAGAGTCACTATTGTGCTCCTATTGCCATACACAGGGCAAATAGCACTCGCATCTGTTCCCAGCTAGTACAGTGTATTGGACTGAAGAGGAGCTACCGTTCTTGTCAGTTTCCTAAGCAGAGTTGAACTAGATATGGCCCGTGTATGTAGGAAGCACAGTTCTTTTGTTCTTGAGCAAGCTCGCTGTTCGGACCCCATAGGAAACACAGTAGAGTAGAAGACTGCTCTGTTCTCAAAAGCAGAGTGTGTTTCTTGTAAGGCAAGCTAGTGTTTGTTTCCCAGTCTTAAATGGAGTTGAATCACATCCAGTTTTTGGTCCTACGAGCAAGAGTTTTTTTCTTGTAATAAAGTACTATTGCGCTCCCATTGCCATACACAGTGCAAATAGCACTCGCATCTGTTCCCAGCAAGTACAGTGTATTGGACTGAAGCGGAGCTACTGTTCTTGTCAGTTTCCTAAGCAGAGTTGAACTAGATATGGCCCGTGTGTGTAGGAAGCACAGTTCTTTTGTTCTGAGCAAGCTCACTGTTCGGACCCCATAGGAAACACAGTAGAGTAGAAGAGTGCTCTTTTCTCAAAAGCAGAGTGTGTTTCTTGTAAGGCGAGCTAGTGTTTGTTTCCCAGTCAGAAATGGAGTTGAATCCTATGTAGTTTCTGGTCCTACGAGCAAGCGTTGTTTTCTCGTAAGGAAAGTCACTATTGTTCTCCCATTTCCATACACAGTGCAAATAGCACTCGCGTCAGTTCCCAGCAAGTACAGTGTATTGGACTGAAGCGTAGCTACTGTTCTTGTCTGTTTCCTAAGCAGAGTTGAACTAGATATGGCCCCTGTGTGTAGGAAGCACAGTTCTTTTGTTCTGAGCAAGCTCACTATTCGGACCCCATAGGAAACACAGTAGAGTAGAAGAGTGCTCTTTTCTCAAAATCAGAGTGTCTTTCTTGTAAGGCGAGCTAGTGTTTGTTTCCCATTCAGAAATGGAGTTGAATCCCATGCAGTTTCTGGTCCTATGAGCAAGAGTTGTTTTCTGATAAGAAGAGACACTATTGTGCTCCTATTGCCATACACAGTGCAAATAACACTGGCGTCTGTTCCCAGCAAGTACAGTGTATTGGACTGAATAGGAGCTACTGTTCTTGTCAGTTTCCTAAGCAGTGTTGAACTAGATATGGCCCGTGTGTGTAGGAAGCACAGTACTTTTTTCTGATCATGCTCACTGTTCAGACCCCCTAGAAAACACAGTAGAGTAGAAGAGTGCTCTTTTCTCAAAAGCAGAGTGTGTTTCTTGTAAGGCGAGCTAGTGTTTGTTTCCCAGTCAGAAATGGAGTTGAATCCCATGTAGTTTCTGGTCCTACGAGCAAGAGTTGTTTTCTGGTAAGGAAAGTCACTATTGTGCTCCCATTGCCATACACAGTGCAAATAGCACTCGCATCTGTTCCCAGCAAGTACAGTGTATTGGACTGAAGCGGAGCTACTGTTCTTGTCAGTTTCCTAAACAGAGTTGAACTAGATATGGCCCCTGTGTGTAGGAAGCACAGTTCTTTTGTTCTGAGCAAGCTCACTGTTCGGACACCATAGGAAACACAGTAGAGTAGAAGAGTGCTCTTTTCTCAAAAGCAGAGTGTGTTTCTTGTAAGGTGAGCTAGCGTTTGTTTCCCAATCCTAAATGGAGATGAATCACATGCAGTTTCTTGTCCTATGAGCAAGAGTTGTTTTCTGGGAAGAAGAGTCACTATTGCGTTCCCATTGTCATACAAAGGGCAAATAGCACTGGCGTCTGTTCCCAGCATGTACAGTGTATTGGACTGAAGAGTATCTACTGTTCTTTTCAGTTTCCTAAGCAGAATTGAACTAGATATGGCCGTATTTGTATGAAGCACAGTTCTTTTGTTCAGAGCAAGCTCACTCTTCTGGCCCTATAGGAAACACAGTAGAGTAGAAGAGTGCTCTTTTCTCAAAAGCAGAGTGTGTTTTTGTAAGGGGAGCTAGCGTTTGTTTCCCAGTCTTAAATGGAGTTGAATCACATGCAGTTTCTTGTCCTACGAGCAAGAGTTGTTTTCTGGTAAGAAGAGTCACTATTGCGCTCCCCTTGTCATACACAGTACAAAATGCACTCGCGTCTGTTCCCAGCAAGTACAGTGTATTGGACTAAAGGGGAGCTACTGTTCTTGTCAGTTTCCTAAGCAGAGTTGAACTAGATATGGCCCGTGTGTGTAGGAAGCACAGTTCTTTTGTTCTGAGCAAGCTCACTGTTCGGACCCTATAGGAAAGACAGTAGAGTAGAAGAGTGCTCTTTTCTCAAAAGCAGAGTGTGTTTCTTGTAAGGTGAGCTAGCGTTTGTTTCCCAATCCTAAATGGAGATGAATCACATGCAGTTTCTCGTCCTACGAGCAAGAGTTGTTTTCTGGGAAGAAGAGTCACTATTGCGCTCCCATTGTCATACACAGGGCAATTAGCACTGGCGTCTGTTCCCAGCATGTACAGTGTATTGGACTGAAGAGGATCTACTGTTCTTGTCAGTTTCCTAAGCAGAATTGAACTAGATATGGCCGTGTGTGTAGGAAGCACAGTTTTTTGTTCTGAGCAAGCTCACTGTTCTGGCCCTATAGGAAACAAAGTAGAGTAGAAGAGTGATGGTTTCGAAAAAGCAGAGTGTCTTTCTTGTAAGACGAGCTAGCGTTTGTTTCCCAGTCCTAAATGGAGTTGAGTCACATGCAGTTTCTGGTCCTACAAGCAAGAGTTGTTTTCTGGTAAGGAAAGTCACTATTGGGCTCCCATTGCCATACACAGTGCAAAAAGCACTCGCGTCTGTTCCCAGCAAGTGCAGTGTATTGGACTGAAGAAGAGCTACTGTTCTTGTAAGTTTCCTAAGCAGAGTTGAACTAGATATGGCCCATGTGTGTAGGAAACACAGTTCTTTTGTTCTGAGCAAGCTCTCTGTATGGACCTCATAAGAAACACAGTAGAGTAGAAGACTGCTCTTTTCTCAAAAACAGAGTGTGTTTCTTGTAAGGCGAGCTAGCGTTTGTTTCCCAATCCTAAATGGAGATGAATCACATGCAGTTGCTTGACCTTCAAGTAAGAGATGTTTTCTAGTAAGAAGAGTCACTATTGCGCTCCCATTGTCATACACAGGGCAAATAGCACTGGCGTCAGTTCCCAGCATGTACAGTGTATTGGACTTTTAGAGCATCTACTGTTCTTCTCAGTTTCCTAAGCAGAGTTGAACTAGATATGGCCCGTGTGTGTAGGAAGCACAGTTCTTTTGTTCTGAGATTGCTCACTGTTCCAGCCTTATAGGAAAGACATTAGAGTAGAAGAGTGCTCCTTTCTCAAAAGCAGAGTGTGTTTCTTGTAAGTCAAGCTAGCGTTTGTTTCCAAGTCCTAAATGGAGTTGAATCACATGCAGTTTCTGGTCCTACGAGCAAGAGTTGTTATCTGGTAAGAAGAGTCACTATTGCCCTTCCATTGTCATAAACGGGGCAAATAGCACTGGCATCTGTTCCCACCAAGTACAGATTATTGGAATGAAGAGGAGCTGCTGTTCTTGTCAGTTTCCTAAGCATAATTGAACTAGATAAGGCCCGTGTGTATAGGAAGCACAGTTCTTTTGTTCTGAGCAAGCTCACTGTTCGGACCCCATAGGAAACACAGTAGAGTAGAGGAGTGCTCCTTTCTGAAAAGCAGAGTGTGTTTCTTGTAAGGCAAGCTAGCATTTGTTTCCCAGTCCTAAATGGAGTTGAATCACATCCTGTTTTTGGTCCTACGAGCAAGAGTTGTTTTCTGGTAATAAAGTCACTGTTGCGCTCCCATTGCCATACACAGTATAAATAGCACTCGCATCTGTTCCCAGCAAGTACAGTGTATTGGACTGAAGCGGAGCTACTGTTCTTGTCAGTTTCCTAAGCAGAGTTGAACTAGATATGGCCCGTGTGTGTAGGAAGCACAGTTCTTTTGTTCTGAGCAATATCACTGTTCGGACCCCATAGGAAACACAGTAGAGTAGAAGAGTGCTCTTTTCTCAAAAACAGTGTCTGTTTCTTGTAAGGCGAGCTGGCGTTTGTTTCCCAGTTCTAAATGGAGTTGAATCACATGCAGTTTCTGTTCCTATGAGCAAGAATTGTTTTCTGGGAAGAAGAGTCACTATTGTGCTCCCATTGCCATACACAGTGCAAATAGCACTCGCGTCTGTTCCCAGCAAGTACAGTGTATTGGACTGAAGAGGAGCTACTGTTCATGTCAGTTTCCTAAGCAGAGTTGAACTAGATATGTCCTCTGTGTGTAGGAAGCACAGTTCTTTTGTTCTGAGAATGCTCACTGTTCTGGCCCTATAGGAAACACAGTAGAGTAGAAGAGTGCTCTTTTCTCAAAAGCAGAGTGTGTTTCTTGTAAGGCGAGCTAGCGTTTGTTTCCCAATCCTAAATGGAGATGAATCACATGCAGTTTCTGGTCCTACGAGCAAGAGTTGTTTTCTGGTAAGAAGAGTCACTATTGCGCTCCCATTGTGATACTAGGGCAAATAGCACTGGCGTCTGATCCCAGCATGTACAGTGTATTGGACTGAAGAGGAGCTACTGTTCATGTCAGTTTCCTAAGCAGAGTTGAACTAGATATGGCCCGTGTGTGTAGGAAGCACAGTTCTTTTGTTCTGAGAATCCTCACTGTTCGGGCACCATAGGAAACACAGTAGAGTAGAAGAGTGCTCTTTTCTCAAAAGCAGAGTGTGTTTCTTGTAAGGCGAGCTAGCATTTGTTTCCCAGTCCTAAATGGATTTGAATCACATGCAGTTTTTGGTCCTACGAGCAAGAGTTGTTTTCTGGAAAGGAAAGTCACTATTGTGCTCCCATTTACATACACAGTGCAAATAGCACTCGCATCTGTTCCCAGCAAGTACAGTGTATTGGACTGAAGCAGAGCTACTGTTCTTGTCAGTTTCCTAAGCAGAGTTGAACTAGATATGGCCCCTGTGTGTAGGAAGCACAGTTCTTTTGTTCTGAGCAAGCTCACTGTTCGGACCCCATAGGAAACACAGTAGAGTAGAAGAGTGCTCTTTTCTCAAAAGCAGTGTGTTTCTTGTAAGGCGAGCTAGCGTTTGTTTCCCAGTTCTAAATGGAGTTGAATCACATGCAGTTTCTGTTCCTATGAGCAAGAATTGTTTTCTGGGAAGAAGAGTCACTATTGTGCTCCCATTGCCATACACAGTGCAAATAGCACTCGCGTCTGTTCCCAGCAAGTACAGTGTATTGGACTGAAGAGGAGCTTCTGTTCATGTCAGTTTCCTAAGCAGAGTTGAACTAATTATGGCCCCTGTGTGTAGGAAGCACAGTTCTTTTGTTCTGAGCAAGCTCACTGTTCGGACACCATAGGAAACACAGTAGAGTAGAAGTGTGCTCTTTTCTCAAAGGCAGAGTGTGTTTCTTGTATGGTGAGCTAGCGTTTGTTTCCCAATCCTAAATGGAGATGAATCACATGCAGTTTCTTGTCCTACGAGCAAGAGTTGTTTTCTGGTAAGAAGAGTCACTATTGCGCTCCCATTGTGATACATAGGGCAAATAGCAGTGGCGTCTGTTCCCAGCATGTACAGTGTATTGGACTGAAGAGGATCTACTGTTCTTGTCAGTTTCCTAAGCAGACTTGAATTAGATATCGCCCGTGTGTGTAGGAAACACAGTTCTTTTCTTCTGAGAATGCTCACTGTTCGGGCACCATAGGAAACACAGTAGAGTAGAAGAGTGCTCTTTTCTCAAAAGCAGAGTGTGTTTCTTGTAAGGCAAGCTAGCATTTGTTTCCCTGTACTAAATGGAGCTGAATCACATCCTGTTTTTGGTCTTACAAGCAAGAGTTGTTTTCTGGTAAGGAAAGTCACTATTGCACTCCCATTTCCAGACACAGTGCAAATAGCACTCACATCTGTTCCAAGCAAGTACAGTGTATTGGACTGAAGAGGAGCTACTGTTCTTGTCAGTTTCCTAAGCAGAGTTGAACTAGATATGGCCCCTGTGTGTAGGAAGCACAGTTCTTTTGTTCTGAGCAAGCTCACTGTTCGGACACAATAGGAAACACAGTAGAGTAGAAGAGTGCTCTTTTCTCAAAAGTAGAGTGTGTTTCTTGTAAGGCGAGCTAGCGTTTGTTTCCCAGTCCTAAATGGAGTTGAAACACATGCAGTTTCTGGACCTATGAGCATGAATTGTTTTCTGGTAAGAAGAGTCACTATTGCGCTCCCATTGTCATACACAGGGCAATTAGCACTGGCGTCTGTTCCCAGCATGTACAGTGTATTGGACTGAAGAGAATCTACAGTTCTTGTCAGTTTCCTAAGTAGAATTGAACTACTTATTGCCGTGTGCGTAGGAAGCACAGTTCTTTTGTTGTGAGCAAGCTCACTGTTCTGGCCCTATAAGAAACAAAGTAGAGTAGAAAAGTGATGGTTTTGAAAAAGCAGAGTGTCTTTCTTGTAAGACGAGCTAGCGTTTGTTTCCCAGTCCTAAATTTAGTTGAATCACATGCAGTTTCTGGTCCTACAAGCAAGAGTTGTTTTCTGGTAAGGAAAGTCACTATTGCGATCCCATTGCCATACACAGTGCAAATAGCACTCGCGTCTGCTCCCAGCAAGTGCAGTGTATTGGACTGAAGAAGAACTACTGTTCTTGTCAGTTTCCTAAGCAGAGTTGAACTAGATATGGCCCGTGTTTCTAGGAAGCACAGTTCTTTTGTTCTGAGCAAGCTCACTGTTCGGACCCCATTGGAAACACAGTCGAGTAGAAGACTGCTCTTTTCTCAAAATCAGAGTGTCTTTCTTGTAAGGCGAGCTAGCGTTTGTTTCCCATTCCTAAATGGAGTTGAATTACATACAGTTTTTGGTCCTATGAGCAAGAGTTGTTTTCTGGTAAGGAAAGTCACTATTGTTCTCCCATTGCCATACACAGTGCAAATAGCATTTGCATCTGTTCCCAGCAAGTACAGTGTATTGGACTGAAAAGGAGCTACTGTTCTTGTCAGTTTCCTAAGCAGAGTTGAACTAGATATGGCCCCTGTGTGTAGGAAGCTCAGTTCTTTTGTTCTGAGAATGCTCACTGTTCGGGCACCATAGGAAACACAGTAGAGTAGAAGAGTGCTCTTTTCTCAAAAGCAGAGTGTGTTTCTTGTAAGGCGAGCTAGCGTTTGTTTCCCAGGCCTAAATGGAGTTGAATCACATGCAGTTTTTGGTCCTACGACCAAGAGATATTTTCTGGTAAGGAAAGTCACTATTGCGCTCCCATTGCCATACACAGTGCAAATAGCACTCACGTCTGTTCCCAGCAAGAACAGTGTATTGGACTGAAGAGGAGCTACTGTTCTTGTCAGTTTCCAAAGCGGAGTTGAACTAGATATGGCCCGTGTGTGTAGGAATAACAGTTCTTTTGTTCTGAGCAAGCTCACTGTTCAGACCCCATAGGAAACACAGTCGAGTAGAAGAGTGCACTTTTCTCAAAAGCAGAGTGTGTTTCTTGTAAGGCGAGCTAGCGTTTGTTTCCCAGTCCTAAATGGAGTTGAATCACATGCAGTTTCTTGTCCTACGAGCAAGAGTTGTTTTCTGGTAAGAAGAGTCACTATTGTGCACCCCTTGTCATACACAGGGCAAATAGCACTGGCGTCTGTTCCCAGCATGTACAGTGTATTGGACTGAAGAGGATCTACTGTTCTTGTCAGTTTCCTAAGCAGAGTTGAACTAGATATGGACCATGTGTGTAGGAAGCACAGTTCTTTTGTTCTGTGAATGCTCACTGTTCTGGCCCTATAGGAAACACATTAGAGTAGAAGAGTGCTCTTTTCTCAAAAGCAGAGTGTGTTTCTTGTAAGTCGAGCTAGCGTTTGTTTCCCAGTCCTAAATGGAGTTGAATCCCATGCAGTTTCTGGTCCTACCAGCAAGAGTTCTTTTCTGGTAAGAAGAGTCACTATTGTGCTCCCATTGTCATACACAAGGCAAATAGCACTGGCGTCTAATCCCAGCAAGTACAGTGTATTGGAATGAAGAGGATCTACCTTTCTTGTCAGTTTCCTAAGCAGAGTTGAATTAGATATGGCCCGTGTGTGTAGGAAGCACAGTTCTTTTGTTCTGAGCAAGCTCACTGTTCGTACCCCTTAGGAAACACAGTAGAGTAGAAGAGTGCTCTTTTCTCAAAAGCAGAGTGTGTTTCTTGTAAGGCAAGCTAGCATTTGTTTCCCTGTCCTAAATGGAGTTGAATCACATCCTGTTTTTGGTCTTACAAGCAAGAGTTGTTTTCTGGTAAGGAAAGTCACTATAGCACTCCCATTTCCAGACACAGTGCAAATAGCACTCACGTCTGTTCCAAGCAAGTACAGTGTATTGGACTGAAGAGCAGCTACTGTTCTTGTCAGATTCCTAAGTAGAGTTGAACTAGATATGGCCCGTGTGTGTAGGAAGCAGAGTTCTTTTGTTCGGAGCAAGCTCACTGTTCAGATCCCATTGGATACACAGTAGAGTAGAAGAGTGCTCTTTTCTCAAAAGCAGAGTGTGTTTCTTGTAAGGCGAACTAGCGTTTGTTTCCCAGTCCTAAATCGAGTTGAATCACATGCAGTTTCTTGTCCTATGAGCAAGAGTTTTTTTCTGGTAAGAAGAGTCACTATTGCGCTCCCATTGTCATACACAGGGCAAATAGCACTTGCGTCTGTTCCCAGCATGTACAGTGTATTGGACTGAAGAGGATCTACTGTTCTTGTCAGTTTCCTAAGCAGAATTGAACTAGATATGGCCGTATTTGTAGGAAGCACAGTTCTTTGTTCTGCGCAAACTCACTCTTCTGGCCATATAGGAAACACAGTAGAGTAGAAGAGTGCTCTTTTCTCAAAAGCAGAGTGTGTTTCCTGTAAGGTGACCTAGGGTTTGTTTCCGAGTCCGAAATGGAGTTGAATCACATGCAGTTTTTGGTCCTACGAGCAAGAGTTGTTTTCTGGTAAGGAAAGTCATTATTGCGCTCCATTGTAATACACAGTGCAAATAGCACTCGTGTCTGTTCCCAACAAGTACAGTGAATTGGACTGAAGCGGAGCTAATGTTCTTGTCAGTTTCCTAAGCAGAGTTGAACTAGATATGGCCCGTGTTTCTAGGAAGCACAGTTCTTTTGTTCTGAGCAAGCTCACTGTTCGGACCCCACTGGAAACACAGTCTAATAGAAGACTGCTCTTTTCTCAAAATCAGAGTGTCTTTCTTGTAAGGCGAGCTAGCGTTTGTTTCCCAGTCCTAAATGGAGTTGAATTACATCCAGTTTTTGGTCCTATGAGCAAGAGTTGTTTTCTGGTAAGGAAAGTCACTATTGTGCTCCCATTGACATACACAGTGCAAATAGCACTTGCGTCTGTTCCCAGCAAATACAGTGTATTGGACTGAAAAGGAGCTACTGTTCTTGTCAGTTTCCTAAGCAGAGTTGAACTAGATATGGCCCGTTTGTGGAGGAAGCACAGTTCTGTTGTTCTGAGCAAGCTCACTGTTCGGTCCCCATAGGATACACAGTAGAGTAGAAGAGTGCTCTTTTCTCAAAAGCAGAGTGTGTTTCTTGTAAGGCGAGCTAGCGTTTGTTTCCCAGTCCTATATCGAGTTGAATCACATGCAGTTTCTTGTCCTACGAGCAAGAGTTGTTTTCTGGTAAGAAGAGTCACTATTGCGCTCCCATTTTCATACACAGGGCAAATAGCACTTGTGTCTGTTCCCAGCATGTACAGTGTACTGGACTGAAGAGGATCTACTGTTCTTGTCAGTTTCCTAAGCAGAATTGAACTAGATATGGCCGTATTTGTAGAAAGCACAGTTCTTTTCTTCTGAGCAAACTCACTGTTCTGGCCCTATAGGAAACACAGTAGAGTAGAATAGTGCTCTTTTCTCAAAAGCAGAGTGTGTTTCTTGTAAGGCGAGCTTGCGTTTGTTTCCCAGTCCTAAATGGAGTTGAATCACATGCAGTTTTTGGTTCTACGAGCAAGAGTTGTTTTCTGGTAAGGAAAGTGTTTATTGTGCTCCCATTTCCATACACAGTGCAAATAGCACTCGCTTCTGTTCCCAGCAAGTACAGTGTATTGGACTGAAGCGGAGCTACTGTTCTTGTCAGTTTCCTAAGCAGAGTTGAACTAGATATGGCCCCTGTGTGTAGGAAGCACAGTTCTTTTGTTCTGAGAATGCTCACTGTTCTGGCCCTATAGGAAACACAGTAGAGTAGAAGAGTGCTCTTTTCTCAAAAGCAGAGTGTGTTTCTTGTAAGGCGAGCTAGCGTTTGTTTCCCAGTCCTAAATGGAGTTGAATCACATGCAGTTTCTTGTCCTACGAGCAAGAGTTGTTTTCTGGTAAGAAGAGTCACTATTGCGCTCCCATTGTGGTACTAGGGCAAATAGCACTGGCGTCTGTTCCCAGCATGTACAGTGTATTGGACTGAAGAGGATCTACTGTTCTTGTCATTTTCCTAAGCAGAATTGAACTAGATATGGCCCTGTGTGTAGGAAGCACAGTTCTTTTGTTCTGACCAAGCTCACTGTTCTGGCCCTATAGGAAAAAAAGTAGAGTAGAAGAGTGATGTTTTCGAAAAAGCAGAGTGTGTTTCTTGTAAGGCGAGCTAGCGTTTGTTTCCCAGTCCTAAATGGAGTTGAATCACATGCAGTTTCTTGTCCTACGAGCAAGAGTAGTTTTCTCTTAAGAAGAGTCCCTATTGCGCTCCCATTATCATACACAGGGCAAATAGCACTGTCGTCGTTTCCCAGCATGTACAGTGTATTGGACTGAAGAGGATCTACTGTTCTTGTAAGTTTCCTAAGCAGAATTGAACTAGATAAGGCGGTATTTGTAGGAAGCACAGTTCTTTTCTTCTGAGCAAACTCACTGTTCTGGCCCTATAGGAAACAAAGTAGAGTAGAAGAGTCCTCTTTTCTCAAAAGCAGAGTGTGTTTCTTGTAAGGCGAGCTAGCGTTTGTTTCCCAGTCCTAAATGGAGTTGAATCACATGCAGTTTCTTGTCCTAGGAGCAAGAGTTGTTTTCTGGTAAGATGAGTCACTATTGTGCTCCCCTTGTCATACACAGGGAAAATAGCATTGGCGTCTGTTCCCAGCATGTACAGTGTATTGGACTGAAGCAGAGCTACTGTTCTTGTCAGTTTCCTAAGCAGAGTTGAACTAGATATGGCCCATGTGTATGGGAAGCACAGTTCTTTTGTTCTGAGCAAGCTCACTGTACGGATCCCATAGGATACACAGTAGAGTAGAAGAGTGCTCTTTTCTCCAAAGCAGAGTGTGTTTCTTGTAAGGCGAGCTAGCATTTGTTTCCCAGTCCTAAATAGAGTTGAATCACATGCAGTTTCTTGTCCTACGAGCAAGAGTTGTTTTCTGGTAAGAAGAGTCACTATTGTGCTCCCATTGTCATACACAGGGCAAATAGCACTGGCGTCTGTTCCCAGCATGTACAGTGTATTGGACTGAAGAGAATCTACAGTTCTTGTCAGTTTCCTAAGTAGAATTGAACTACTTATTGCCGTTTGCGTAGGAAGCACAGTTCTTTTGTTGTGAGCAAGCTCACTGTTCTGGCCCTATAAGAAACAAAGTAGAGTAGAAAAGTGATGGTTTTGAAAAAGCAGAGTGTCTTTCTTGTAAGACGAGCTAGCGTTTGTTTCCCAGTCCTAAATTTAGTTGAATCACATGCAGTTTCTGGTCCTACAAGCAAGAGTTGTTTTCTGGTAAGGAAAGTCACTATTGCGATCCCATTGCCATACACAGTGCAAATAGCACTCGCGTCTGCTCCCAGCAAGTGCAGTGTATTGGACTGAAGAAGAGCTACTGTTCTTGTCAGTTTCCTAAGCAGAGTTGAACTAGATATGGCCCGTGTTTCTAGGAAGCACAGTTCTTTTGTTCTGAGCAAGCTCACTGTTCGGACCCCATTGGAAACACAGTCGAGTAGAAGACTGCTCTTTTCTCAAAATCAGAGTGTCTTTCTTGTAAGGCGAGCTAGCGTTTGTTTCCCATTCCTAAATGGAGTTGAATTACATACAGTTTTTGGTCCTATGAGCAAGAGTTGTTTTCTGGTAAGGAAAGTCACTATTGTGCTCCCATTGCCATACACAGTGCAAATAGCATTTGCATCTGTTCCCAGCAAGTACAGTGTATTGGACTGAAAAGGAGCTACTGTTCTTGTCAGTTTCCTAAGCAGAGTTGAACTAGATATGGCCCCTGTGTGTAGGAAGCACAGTTCTTTTGTTCTGAGAATGCTCACTGTTCGGGCACCATAGGAAACACAGTAGAGTAGAAGAGTGCTCTTTTCTCAAAAGCAGAGTGTGTTTCTTGTAAGGCGAGCTAGCGTTTGTTTCCCAGGCCTAAATGGAGTTGAATCACATGCAGTTTTTTGGTCCTACAACCAAGAAATATTTTCTGGTAAGGAAAGTCACTATTGCGCTCCCATTGCCATACACAGTGCAAATAGCACTCACGTCTGTTCCCAGCAAGAACAGTGTATTGGACTGAAGAGGAGCTACTGTTCTTGTCAGTTTCCAAAGCGGAGTTGAACTAGATATGGCCCGTGTGTGTAGGAATAACAGTTCTTTTGTTCTGAGAATGCTCACTGTTCTGGCCCTATAGGAAACACATTAGAGTAGAAGAGTGCTCTTTTCTCAAAAGCAGAGTGTGTTTCTTGTAAGTCGAGCTAGCGTTTGTTTCCCAGTCCTAAATGGAGTTGAATCCCATGCAGTTTCTGGTCCTACCAGCAAGAGTTCTTTTCTGGTAAGAAGAGTCACTATTGTGCTCCCATTGTCATACACAAGGCAAATAGCACTGGCGTCTAATCCCAGCAAGTACAGTGTATTGGACTGAAGAGGATCTACCTTTCTTGTCAGTTTCCTAAGCAGAGTTGAATTAGATATGGCCCGTGTGTGTAGGAAGCACAGTTCTTTTGTTCTGAGCAAGCTCACTGTTCGTACCCCATAGGAAACACAGTAGAGTAGAAGAGTGCTCTTTTCTCAAAAGCAGAGTGTGTTTCTTGTAAGGCAAGCTAGCATTTGTTTCCCTGTCCTAAATGGAGTTGAATCACATCCTGCTTTTGGTCTTACAAGCAAGAGTTGTTTTCTGGTAAGGAAAGTCACTATTGCACTCCCATTTCCAGACACAGTGCAAATAGCACTCACGTCTGTTCCAAGCAAGTACAGTGTATTGGACTGAAGAGCAGCTACTGTTCTTGTCAGATTCCTAAGTAGAGTTGAACTAGATATGGCCCGTGTGTGTAGGAAGCAGAGTTCTTTTGTTCGGAGCAAGCTCACTGTTCAGATCCCATTGGATACACAGTAGAGTAGAAGAGTGCTCTTTTCTCAAAAGCAGAGTGTGTTTCTTGTAAGGCGAACTAGCGTTTGTTTCCCAGTCCTAAATCGAGTTGAATCACATGCAGTTTCTTGTCCTATGAGCAAGAGTTTTTTTCTGGTAAGAAGAGTCACTATTGCGCTCCCATTGTCATACACAGGGCAAATAGCACTTGCGTCTGTTCCCAGCATGTACAGTGTATTGGACTGAAGAGGATCTACTGTTCTTGTCAGTTTCCTAAGCAGAATTGAACTAGATATGGCCGTATTTGTAGGAAGCACAGTTCTTTGTTCTGCGCAAACTCACTCTTCTGGCCATATAGGAAACACAGTAGAGTAGAAGAGTGCTCTTTTCTCAAAAGCAGAGTGTGTTTCCTGTAAGGTGACCTAGGGTTTGTTTCCGAGTCCGAAATGGAGTTGAATCACATGCAGTTTTTGGTCCTACGAGCAAGAGTTGTTTTCTGGTAAGGAAAGTCATTATTGCGCTCCATTGTAATACACAGTGCAAATAGCACTCGTGTCTGTTCCCAACAAGTACAGTGAATTGGACTGAAGCGGAGCTAATGTTCTTGTCAGTTTCCTAAGCAGAGTTGAACTAGATATGGCCCGTGTTTCTAGGAAGCACAGTTCTTTTGTTCTGAGCAAGCTCACTGTTCGGACCCCACTGGAAACACAGTCTAGTAGAAGACTGCTCTTTTCTCAAAATCAGAGTGTCTTTCTTGTAAGGCGAGCTAGCGTTTGTTTCCCAGTCCTAAATGGAGTTGAATTACATCCAGTTTTTGGTCCTATGAGCAAGAGTTGTTTTCTGGTAAGGAAAGTCACTATTGTGCTCCCATTGACATACACAGTGCAAATAGCACTTGCGTCTGTTCCCAGCAAGTACAGTGTATTGGACTGAAAAGGAGCTACTGTTCTTGTCAGTTTCCTAAGCAGAGTTGAACTAGATATGGCCCGTTTGTGGAGGAAGCACAGTTCTGTTGTTCTGAGCAAGCTCACTGTTCGGTCCCCATAGGATACACAGTAGAGTAGAAGAGTGCTCTTTTCTCAAAAGCAGAGTGTGTTTCTTGTAAGGCAAGCTAGCGTTTGTTTCCCAGTCCTACATCGAGTTGAATCACATGCAGTTTCTTGTCCTACGAGCAAGAGTTGTTTTCTAGTAAGAAGAGTCACTATTGCGCTCCCATTTTCATACACAGGGCAAATAGCACTTGTGTCTGTTCCCAGCATGTACAGTGTACTGGACTGAAGAGGATCTACTGTTCTTGTCAGTTTCCTAAGCAGAATTGAACTAGATATGGCCGTATTTGTAGAAAGCACAGTTCTTTTCTTCTGAGCAAACTCACTGTTCTGGCCCTATAGGAAACACAGTAGAGTAGAATAGTGCTCTTTTCTCAAAAGCAGAGTGTGTTTCTTGTAAGGCGAGCTTGCGTTTGTTTCCCAGTCCTAAATGGAGTTGAATCACATGCAGTTTTTGGTTCTACGAGCAAGAGTTGTTTTCTGGTAAGGAAAGTGTTTATTGTGCTCCCATTTCCATACACAGTGCAAATAGCATTCGCTTCTGTTCCCAGCAAGTACAGTGAATTGGACTGAAGCGGAGCTACTGTTCTTGTCAGTTTCCTAAGCAGAGTTGAACTAGATATGGCCCCTGTGTGTAGGAAGCACAGTTCTTTTGTTCTGAGAATGCTCACTGTTCTGGCCCTATAGGAAACACAGTAGAGTAGAAGAGTGCTCTTTTCTCAAAAGCAGAGTGTGTTTCTTGTAAGGCGAGCTAGCGTTTGTTTCCCAGTCCTAAATGGAGTTGAATCACATGCAGTTTCTTGTCCTACGAGCAAGAGTTGTTTTCTGGTAAGAAGAGTCACTATTGCGCTCCCATTGTGGTACTAGGGCAAATAGCACTGGCGTCTGTTCCCAGCATGTACAGTGTATTGGACTGAAGAGGATCTACTGTTCTTGTCATTTTCCTAAGCAGAATTGAACTAGATATGGCCGTGTGTGTAGGAAGCACAGTTCTTTTGTTCTGAGCAAGCTCACTGTTCTGGCCCTATAGGAAAAAAAGTAGAGTAGAAGAGTGATGTTTTCGAAAAAGCAGAGTGTGTTTCTTGTAAGGCGAGCTAGCGTTTGTTTCCCAGTCCTAAATGGAGTTGAATCACATGCAGTTTCTTGTCCTACGAGCAAGAGTAGTTTTCTCTTAAGAAGAGTCCCTATTGCGCTCCCATTATCATACACAGGGCAAATAGCACTGTCGTCGTTTCCCAGCATGTACAGTGTATTGGACTGAAGAGGATCTACTGTTCTTGTAAGTTTCCTAAGCAGAATTGAACTAGATAAGGCGGTATTTGTAGGAAGCACAGTTCTTTTGTTCTGAGCCAACTCACTGTTCTGGCCCTATAGGAAACAAAGTAGAGTAGAAGAGTCCTCTTTTCTCAAAAGCAGAGTGTGTTTCTTGTAAGGCGAGCTAGCGTTTGTTTCCCCGTCCTAAATGGAGTTGAATCCCATGCAGTTTCTGGTCCTACCAGCAAGAGTTCTTTTCTGGTAAGAAGAGTCACTATTGTGCTCCCATTGTCATACACAAGGCAAATAGCACTGGCATCTAATCCCAGCAAGTACAGTGTATTGGACTGAAGAGGATCTACCTTTCTTGTCAGTTTCCTAAGCAGAGTTGAATTAGATATGGCCCGTGTGTGTAGGAAGCACAGTTCTTTTGTTCTGAGCAAGCTCACTGTTCGGACCCCATAGGAAACACAGTAGAGTAGAAGAGTGCTCTTTTCTCAAAAGCAGAGTGTGTTTCTTGTAAGGCAAGCTAGCATTTGTTTCCCTGTCCTAAATGGAGTTGAATCACATCCTGTTTTTGGTCTTACCAGCAAGAGCTGTTTTCTGGTAAGGAAAGTCACTATTGCACTCCCATTTCCAGACACAGTGCAAAAAGCACTCACGTCTGTTCCAAGCAAGTACAGTGTATTGGACTGAAGAGGATCTACTGTTCTTGTCAGTTTCCTAAGTAGAGTTGAACCAGATATGGCCCGTGTGTGTAGGAAGCACAGTTATTTTGTTCGGAGCAAGCTCACTGTTCGGATCCCATTGGATACACAGTAGAGTAGAAGAGTGCTCTTTTCTCAAAAGCAGAGTGTGTTTCTTGTAAGGCGAACTAGCGTTTGTTTCCCAGTCCTAAATCGAGTTGAATCACATGCAGTTTCTTGTCCTATGAGCAAGAGTTGTTTTCTGGTAAGAAGAGTCACTATTGCGCTCCCATTGTCATACACAGGGCAAATAGCACTTGCGTCTGTTCCCAGCATGTACAGTGAATTGGACTGAAGCGGAGCTAATGTTCTTGTCAGTTTCCTAAGCAGAATTGAACTAGATAAGGCGGTATTTGTAGGAAGCACAGTTCTTTTGTTCTGAGCAAACTCACTGTTCTGGCCCTATAGGAAACAAAGTAGAGTAGAAGAGACCTCTTTTCTCAAAAGCAGAGTGTGTTTCTTGTAAGGCGAGCTAGCGTTTGTTTCCCAGTCCTAAATGGAGTTGAATCACATGCAGTTTCTTGTCCTACGAGCAAAAGTTGTTTTCTGGTAAGGAAAGTCACTATTGTGCTCCCTTTGCCATACACAGTGCAAATAGCACTCGCGTCTGTTCCCAGCAAGTACAGTGTATTGGACTGAAGCGGAGCTACTGTTCTTGTCAGTTTCCTAAGCAGAGTTGAACTAGATATGGCCCGTGTGTGGAGGAAGCACAGTTCTGTTGTTCTGAGCAAGCTCACTGTTCAGTCCCCATAGGATACACAGTAGAGTAGAAGAGTGCTCTTTTCTCAAAAGAAGAGTGTGTTTGTTGTAAGGCGAGCTAGCGTTTGTTTCCCAGTCCTAAATCGAGTTGAATCACATGCAGTTTCTTGTCCTACGAGCAAGAGTTGTTTTCTGGTAAGAAGAGTCACTATTGCGCTCCCATTTTCATACACAGGGCAAATAGCACTTGCGTCTGTTCCCAGCATGTACAGTGTACTGGACTGAAGAGGATCTACTGTTCTTGTCAGTTTCCTAAGCAGAATTGAACTAGATATGGCCGTATTTGTAGAAAGCACAGTTCTTTTCTTCTGAGCAAACTCACTGTTCTGGCCCTATAGGAAACACAGTAGAGTAGAAGAGTGCACTTTTCTCAAAAGCAGAGTGTGTTTCTGGTAAGGCGAGCTAGCGTTTGTTTCCCAGTCCTAAATGGAGTTGAATCACATGCAGTTTTTGGTTCTACGAGCAAGAGTTGTTTTCTGGTAAGGAAAGTGTCTATTGTGCTCCCATTTCCATACACAGTACAAATAGCACTCGCTTCTGTTCCCAGCAAGTACAGTGTATTGGACTGAAGCGGAGCTACTGTTCTTGTCAGTTTCCTACGCAGAGTTGAACTAGATATGGCCCCTGTGTATAGGAAGCACAGTTCTTTTGTTCTGAGAATGCTCACTGTTCTGTCCCTATAGGAAACACAGTAGAGTAGAAGAGTGTTCTTTTCTCAAAAGCAGAGTGTGTTTCTTGTAAGGCGAGCTAGGGTTTGTTTCCCAATCCTAAATGGAGATGAATCACATGCAGTTTCTGCTCCTACGAGCAAGAGTTGTTTTCTGGTAAGAAGAGTCACTATTGCGCTCCCATTGTAATACTAGGGCAAATAGCACTGGCGTTTGTTCCCAGCATGTACAGTGTATTGGACTGAAGAGGAGCTACTGTTCATGTCAGTTTCCTAAGCAGAGTTGAACTAGATATGGCCCGTGTGTGTAGGAAGCACAGTTCTTTTGTTCTGAGAATCCTCACTGTTCGGACACCATAGGAAACACAGTAGAGTAGAACAGTGCTCTTTTCTCTAAAGCAGAGTGTGTTTCTTGTAAGGCGAGCTAGCGTTTGTTTCCCAGTCCTAAATGGAGTTGAATCACATGCAGTTTCTTGTCCTACGAGCAAGAGTTGTTTTCTGGTAAGAAGAGTCACTATTGCGCTCCCATTGTGGTACTAGGGCAAATAGCACTGGCGTCTGTTCCCAGCATGTACAGTGTATTGGACTGAAGAGGATCTACTGTTCTTGTCAGTTTCCTAAGCAGAATTGAACTAGATATGGCCGTGTGTGTAGGAAGCACAGTTCTTTTGTTCTGAGCAAGCTCACTGTTCTGGCCCTATAGGAAACAAAGTAGAGTAGAAGAGTGATGTTTTCGAAAAAGCAGAGTGTGTTTCTTGTAAGGCGAGCTAGCGTTTGTTTACGAGTCCTAAATGGAGTTGAATCACATGCAGTTTCTTGTCCTACGAGCAAGAGTAGTTTTCTGTTAAGAAGAGTCCCTATTGCGCTCCCATTATCATACACAGGGCAAATAGCACTGTCGTCGTCTCCCAGCATGTACAGTGTATTGGACTGAAGAGGATCTACTGTTCTTGTCAGTTTCCTAAGCAGAATTGAACTAGATAAGGCGGTATTTGTAGGAAGCACAGTTCTTTTGTTCTGAGCAAACTCACTGTTCTGGCCCTATAGGAAACAAAGTAGACTAGAAGAGTCCTCTTTTCTCAAAAGCAGAGTGTGTTTCTTGTAAGGCGAGCTAGCGTTTGTGTCCCAGTCCTAAATGGAGTTGAATCACATGCAGTTTCTTGTCCTAAGAGCAAGAGTTGTTTTCTGGTAAGGAAAGTCACTATTGTGCTCCCATTGCCATACACAGTTCAAATAGCACTCTCGTCTGTTCCCAGCAAGTACAGTGTAGTGGACTGAAGCGGAGCTACTGTTCTTGTCAGTTTCCTAAGCAGAGTTGAACTAGATATGGCCCATGTGTATGGGAAGCACAGTTCTTTTGTTCTAAGCAAGCTCACTGTTCGGATCCAATAGGATACACAGTAGAGTAGAAGAGTGCTCTTTTCTCAAAAGCAGAGTGTGTTCCTTGTAAGGCGAGCTAGCCTTTGTTTCCCAGTCCTAAATGGAGTTGAATCTCATGCAGTTTCTTGTCCTATGAGCAAGAATTGTTTTCTGGTAAGAACAGTCACTATTGTGCTCCCATTGCCATACACAGTGCAAATAGCACTCGCGACTCTTCCCAGCAAGTAAAGTGTATTGGACTGCAGCGGAGCTACTGTTCTTGTCAGTTTCCTAAGCAGAGTTGAACTAGATATGGCCCATGTGTATAGGAAGCACAGTTCTTTTATTCTGAGCAAGCTCACTGTTCGGATTCATTGGATACACAGTAGAGAAGAAGAGTGCTCTTTTCTCCAAAGCAGAGTGTGTTTCTTGTAAGGCGAGCTAGCATTTGTTTCCCAGTCCTAAATGGAGTTGAATCACATGCAGTTTCTTGTCCTACGAGCAAGAGTTGTTTTCTGGTAAGAAGAGTCACTATTGCGCTCCCATTGTCATACACAGGGCAAATAGCACTGGCGTCTGTTCCCAGCATGTACAGTGTATTGGACTGAAGAGGACCTACTGTTCTTGTCACTTTCCTAAGCCGAATTGAACTAGATAAGGCGGTATTTGTAGGAAGCACAGTTCTTTTTTTCTGAGCAAACTCACTGTTCTGGCCCTATAGGAAACACAGTAGAGTAGAAGAGTGCTCTTTTCTCAAAAGCAGAGTGTGTTTCTTGTAAGGCGAGCTAGTGTTTGTTTCCCAGTCCTAAATGGAGTTGAATCACATGCAGTTTCTTGTCCTACGAGCAAGAGTTGTTTTCTGGTAAGGAAAGTCACTATTGCTCTCCCATTGCCATACACAGTGCAAATATCATTCGTGTCTGTTCCCAGCAAGTACAGTGTATTGGACTAAAGCGGAGCTACTGTTCTTGTCAGTTTCCGAAGCAGAGTTGAACTAGATATGGCCCATGTGTGTAGGAAGCACAGTTCTTTTGTTCTGAGAATGCTCACTGTTCTGGCCTTATAGGAAAGACATTAGAGTAGAAGAGTGCTCTTTTCTCAAAAGCAGAGTGTGTTTCTTGTAAGGCGAGCTAGCGTTTGTTTCCCATTCCTAAATGGAGTTGAATCACATGCAGTTTCTGGTCCTATGAGCAAGAGTTGTTTCCTGGTAAGAAGAGTCACTATTGCGCTCCCATTGTCATAAACAGGGCAAATAGCACTGGCATCTATTCCCAGCAAGTACAGTGTATTGGACTGAAGAGGATCTACTGTTCTTGTCAGTTTCCTAAGCATAATTGAACTAGATATGGCCCGTGTGTGTAGGAAGCACAGTTCATTTGTTCTGAGCAAGCTAACTGTTTTGGCCTTATAGGAAACACAGTAGAGTAGAAGAGTGATCATTTCTCAAAAGCAGAGTGTGTTTCTTGTAAAGCGAGCTAGCGTTTGTTTCCCAGTCCTAAATGGAGTTGAATCACATGCTGTTTTTGGCCCTACGAGCAAGAGTTGTTTTCTGGTAAGGAAAGTCACTATTGTGCTCCCATTGGTATACACAGTGCAAATAGCACTCGCGTCTGTTCCCAGCAAGTACAGTGTATTGGATTGAAGAGAAGCTACTGTTCTTGTCAGTTTCCTAAGCAGAGTTGAACTAGATATGGCCCTTGTTTGTAGGAAGCACAGTTCTTTTGTTCTGAGCAAGCTCACTGTTCGGACCCCATAGGAAACACCGTAGAGTAGAAGAATGCTCTTTTCTCCAAAGCAGAGTGTGTTTCTTGTAAGGCGAGCTAGCTTTTGTTTCCCAACCCTAAATGGAGTTGAATCACATGCAGTTTCTTGTCCTATGAGCCAGAGTTGTTTTCTGATAAGCAGAGTCACTATTGTGCTCCCATTGCCATACACAGTGCAAATAGCACTCGCGTCTGTTCCCAGCACGTACAGTGTATTGGACTGAAGCAGAGCTACTGTTCTTGTCAGTTTCCAAAGCAGAGTTGAACTAGATATGGCCCGTGTGTGTTGGAAAAACAGTTCTTTTGTTCTGAGCAAGCTCACTGTTCGGACCCCATAGAAAACACAGTCGAGTAGAAGAGTGCACTTTTCTCAAAAGCAGAGTGTGTTTCTTGTAAGGCGAGCTAGCGTTTGTTTCCCAGTCCTAAATCGAGTTGAATCACATGCAGTTTCTTGTCCTACGAGCAAGAGTTGTTTTCTGTTAAGAAGAGTCACTATTGCGCTTCCATTGTCATACACAGGGCAAATAGCACTGGCGTCTGTTCCCAGCATGTACAGTATATTGGACTGAAGAGGATCTACTGTTCTTGTCAGTTTCCTAAGCAGAATTGAACTAGATATGGCCGTATTTGTAGGAAGCACAGTTCTTTTGTTCTGAGCAAGCTCACTGTTCGGACCCCATAGGAAGCACAGTCGAGGAGAAGAGCGCTCTTTTCTCAAAATCAGAGTGTCTTTCTTGTAAGGCGAGCTAGCATTTATTTCCCATTCCTAAATGGAGTTGAATCACATCCAGTTTTTGGTCCTACGAGCAAGAGTTGTTTTCTGGTAAGGAAAGTCACTATTGTGCTCCCATTGCCATACACAGTGCAAATAGCACTCTCGTCTGTTCCCAGCAAGTACCGTGTATTGGACTGAAAAGGAGCTACTGTTCTTGTCAGTTTCCTAAGCAGAGTTGAACTAGATATGGCCCATGTGTGTAGGAAGCACAGTTCTTTTGTTCTGAGCAAGCTCACTGTTCGGACACCATAGGAAACACAGTAGAGTAGAAGAGTGCTCTTTTCTCAAAAGCAGAGTATGTTTCTTGTAAGGCGAGCTAGCGTTTGTTTCCCAATCCTAAATGGAGTTGAATCACATGCAGTTTCTGGTCCTACGAGCAAGAGTTTTTTTCTGGTAAGAAGAGTCACTATTGTGCTCCCATTGTCATACACAGGGCAAATAGCACTGGCATCTGTTCCCAGCATGTACAGTGTTTCGGACTGAAGAGGATCTACTGTTCTTGTCAGTTTCCTAAGCAGAGTTGAACTAGATATGGCCCGTGTATGTAGGAAGCACAGTTCTTTTGTTCTGAGCAAGCTCACTGTTCGGACCCATTGGATACAAAGTAGAGTAGAAGAGTGCTCTTTTCTCAAAAGCAGAGTGTGTTTCTTGTAAGGCGAACTAGCGTTTGTTTCCCAGTCTTCATGGAGTTGAATCACATGCAGTTTCTTGTCCTACGAGCAAGAGTAGTTTTCTGGGAAGAAGAGTCACTATTGCGTTCCCATTGTCATACAAAGGGCAAATAGCACTGGCGTCTGTTCCCACCATGTACAGTGTATAGGACTGAAGAGGATCTACTGTTCTTGTCAGTTTCCTAAGCAGAATTGAACTAGATATGGCCGTATTTGTAGGAAGCACAGTTATTTTGTTCTGAGCAAGCTCAGTGTTCTGGCCCTATAGGAAACACAGTAGAGTAGAAGAGTGTTCTTTTCTCAAAAGCAGAGTGTGTTTTTTGTAAGGCGAGCTAGCGTTTGTTTCCCAGTCCTAAATGGAGTTGAATCACATGCAGTTTCTTGTCCTACGAGCAAGAGTTGTTTTCTGGTAAGAAGAGTCACTATTGCGCTCCCCTTGTCATACACAGTGCAAATAGCACTCGCGTCTGTTCCCAGCAAGTACAGTGCATTGGACTAAAGGGGAGCTACTGTTCTTGTCAGTTTCCTTAGCAGAGTTGAACTAGATATGGCCCGTGTGTGTAGGAAGCACAGTTCTTTTGTTCTGAGCAAGCTCACTGTTCGGACACCATAGGAAACACAGTAGAGTAGAAGAGTGCTCTTTTCTCAAAAGCAGAGTGTGTTTCTTGTAAGGTGAGCTAGCGTTTGTTTCCCAATCCTAAATGGAGATGAATCACATGCAGATTCTCGTCCTACGAGCAAGAGTTGTTTTCTGGTAAGAAGAGTCACTATTGCGCTCCCATTGTCATACACAGGGCAATTAGCACTGGCGTCTGTTCCCAGCATGTACAGTGTATTGGACTGAAGAAGATCTACTGTTCTTGTCAGTTTCCTAAGCAGAATTGAACTAGATATGGCCGTGTGTGTAGGAAGCACAGTTTTTTGCTCTGAGCAAGCTCACTCTTCTGGCCCTATAGGAAACAAAGTAGAGTAGAAGAGTGATGGTTTCGAAAAAGCAGAGTGTCTTTCTTGTAAGACGAGCTAGCGTTTGTTTCCCAGTCCTAAATGGAGTTGAATCACATGCAGTTTCTGGTCCTACGAGCAAGAGTTGTTTTCTGGTAAGGAAAGTCACTATTGTGCTCCCATTGCCATACACAGTGAAAATAGCACTCGCGTCTGTTCCCAGCAAGTGCAGTGTATTGGACTGAAGAAGAGCTACTGTTCTTGTCAGTTTCCTAAGCAGAGTTGATCTAGATATTGCCCATGTGTGTAGGAAACACAGTTCTTTTGTTCTGAGCAAGCTCTCTGTACGGACCTCATAAGAAACACAGTAGAGTAGAAGACTGCTCTTTTCTCAAAAGCAGAGTGTGTTTCTTGTAAGGCGAGCTAGCGTTTGTTTCCCAATCCTAAATGGAGATGAATCACATGCAGTTGCTTGTCCTTCAAGTAAGAGATGTTTTCTAGTAAGAAGAGTCACTATTGCGCTCCCATTGTCATACACAGGGCAAATAGCACTGGCGTCTGTTCCTAGCATGTACAGTGTATTGGACTGAAGAGCATCTACTGTTCTTCTCAGTTTCCTAAGCAGAGTTGAACTAGATATGGCCCGTGTGTGTAGGAAGCACAGTTCTTTTGTTCTGAGATTGCTCACTGTTCCAGCCTTATAGGAAAGACATTAGAGTAGAAGAGTCCTCCTTTTTCAAAAGCAGAGAGTGTTTCTTGTAAGTCAAGCTAGCGTTTGTTTCCAAGTCCTAAATGGAGTTGAATCACATGCAGTTTCTGGTCCTATGAGCAAGTGTTGTTATCTGGTAAGAAGAGTCACTATTGCGCTTCCATTGTCATAAACGGGGCAAATAGCACTGGCATCTGTTCCCACAAAGTACAGTGTATTGGAATGAAGAGGAGCTGCTGTTCTTGTCAGTTTCCTAAGCATAATTGAACTAGATATGGCCCGTGTGTGTAGGAAGCACAGTTCTTTTGTTCTGAGCAAGCTTTCTGTTCGGACCCCATAGGAAACACAGTAGAGTAGAGGAGTGCTCCTTTCTCAAAAGCAGAGTGTGTTTCTTGTAAGGAAAGCTAGCATTTGTTTCCCAGTCCTAAATGGAGTTGAATCACATCCTGTTTTTGGTCCTACGTGCAAGAGTTGTTTTCTGGTAATAAAGTCACTGTTGCGCTCCCATTGCCATACACAGTATAAATAGCACTCGCATCTGTTCCCAGCAAGTACAGTGTATTGGACTGAAGCGGAGCTACTGTTTTTGTCAGTTTCCTAAGCAGAGGTGAACTAGATATGGCCCATGTGTGTAGGAAACACAGTTCTTTTGTTCTGAACAAGCTCACTGTACGGACCCCATAAGAAACACAGTAGAGTAGAAGACTGCTCTTTTCTCAAAAGCAGAGTGTGTTTCTTGTAAGGCGAGCTAGCATTTGTTTCCCAATCCTAAATGGAGATGAATCACATGCAGTTTCATGTCCTACGAGTAAGAGATGTTTTCGGTAAGAAGAGTCACTATTACGCTACCATTGTCATACACAGGGAAAATAGCACTGGCGTCTGTTCCCAGCATATACAGAGTATTGGACTGAAGAGCAACTACTGTTCTTGTCAGTTTCCTAAGCAGAGTTGAACTAGATATGGCCCGTGTGTGCTAGGAAGCACAGTTCTTTTGTTCTGAGAATGCTCACTGTTCTGGCCTTATAGGAAAGGCATTAGAGTAGAAGAGTCTCCTTTCTCAAAAGCAGAGTGTGTTTCTTGTAAGTCAAGCTAGCGTTTGTTTCCCAGTTCTAAATGGAGTTGAATCACATGCAGTTTCTGGTCCTACGAGCCAGAGTTGTTTTCTGGTAAGAAGAGTCACTATTGCGCTCCCATTGTCATAAACGGGGCAAATAGCACTGGCATCTGTGTACAGATGTATTGGACTGAAGAGGATCTGCTCTTCTTGTCAGTTTCCTAAGCATAATTGAACTAGATATGGCCATTGTGTGTAGGAAGCACAGTTCTTTTGTTCTGAGCAAGCTCACTGTTCGGACCCCATAGGAAACACAGTAGAGTAGAGGAGTGCTCTTTTCTCAAAAGCAGAGTGTGTTTCTTGTAAGGTGAGCTAGTATTTGTTTCCCAATCAGAAATGGAGTTGAATCCCATGCAGTTTCTGGTCCTACGAGCAAGAGGTGTTTTCTGATAAGAAGAGTCACTATTGCACTCCTATTGCCATACACAGTGCAAATAGAACGCGAGTCTGTTCCCAGCTAGTACAGTGTATTGGACTGAAGAGGAGCTACCATTCTTGTCAGTTTCCTAATTAGAGTTGAACTAGACATGGCCCGTGTGTGTAGGAAACACAGTTCTTTTGTTCTGAGCAAGCTCACTGTTCAGACCCCAAAGGAAACACAGAGGAGTAGGAGAGTGCTCTTTTTTCAAAAGCTGAGTGTGGTTCTTGTAAGGCAAGCTAGCATTTGTTTCCCAGTCCTAAATGGAGTTGAATCACATCCTGTTTTTGGTCCTACGAGCAAGAGATGTTTTCTGGTAAGGAAAGTAACTATTGCACTCCAATTTCCATACACAGTGCAAATAGCACTCGCGTCTGTTCCCAGCATGTACAGTTTATTGGACTGAAGCGGAGCTACTGTTCTTGTCAGTTTCCTAAGTAGAGTTGAACTAGATATGGCCCCTGTGTGTAGGAAGCACATTTCTTTTGTTCTGAGCAAGCTCACTATTCCGACCCCATAGGAAACACAGTAGAGTAGAAGAGTGCTCTTTTCTCAAAATCAGAGTGTCTTTCTTGTAAGGTGAGCTAGTGTTTGTTTCCCAGTCAAAAATGGAGTTGAATCCCATGCAGTTTCTGGTCCTATGAGCAAGAGTTGTTTTCTGATAAGAAGAGTCACTATTGTGCTCCTATTGCCATACACAGTGCAAATAGCACTCGCATCTGTTCCCAGCTAGTACAGTGTATTGGACTCTAAAGGAGCTACCGTTCTTGTCAGTTTCCTAAGCAGAGTTGAACTAGATATGGCCCCTGTGTGTAGGAAGCACAGTTCTTTTTTTCTGAGCAAGCTCACAGTTGGGACCCCATAGGAAAGACAGTAGAGTAGAAGAGTGCTCTTTTCTCAAAAGCAGAGTGTGTTTCTTGTAAGGCGAGCTAGCGTTTGTTTCCCAGTCATAAATGGAGTTGAATCACATGCAGTTTCTTGTCCTACGAGCAAGAGTTGTTTTCTGGTAAGAAGAGTCACTATTGTGCTCCTATTGTCATACACAGGGCAAATAGCACTGGCGTCTGTTCCCAGCATGTACAGTGTATTGGACTGAAGAGTATCTGCTGTTCTTGTCAGTTTCCTAAGCAGAATTGAACTAGATATGGCCGTATTTGTAGGAAGCACAGTTCTTTTGTTCTGAGCAAACTCACTGTTCTGGCCATATAGGAAACACAGTAGAGTAGAAGAGTGCTCTTTTCTCAAAAGCAGAGTGTGTTTCTTGTAATGCGAGCTAGCGTTTGTTTCCCAGTCATAAATGGAGTTGAATCACATGCAGTTTCTTGTCCTACGAGCAAGAGTTGTTTTCTGGTAAGGAAAGTCACTATTGCGCTCCCATTGCCATACACAGTGCAAATATCATTCGCGTCTGTTCCCAGCAAGTACAGTGTATTGGACTAAAGCGGAGCTACTGTTCTTGTCAGTTTCCTAAGCAGAGTTGAACTAGATATGGCCCATGTGTGTAGGAAGCACAGTTCTTTTGTTCTGAGAATGCTCACTGTTCTGGCCTTATAGGAAAGACATTAGAGTAGAAGAGTGCTCTTTTCTAAAAAGCAGAGTGTGTTTCTTGTAAGGCGAGCTAGCGTTTGTTTCCCAGTCCTAAATGGAGTTGAATCACATGCAGTTTCTGGTCCTACGAGCAAGAGTTGTTTTCTGGTAAGAAGAGTCACTATTGCTCCCATTGTCATAAACAGGGCAAATAGCACTGGCATCTATTCCCAGCAAGTACAGTGTATTGGAGTGAAGAGGATCTACTGTTCTTGTCAGTTTCCTAAGCATAATTGAACTAGATATGGCCCGTGTGTGTAGGAAGCACAGTTCTTTTGTTCTGAGCAAGCTAACTGTTTTGGCCCTATAGGAAACACAGTAGAGTAGAAGAGTGATCATTTCTCAAAAGCAGAGTGTATTTCTTGTAAGGCGAGCTAGCGTTTGTTTCCCAGTCCTAAATGGAGTTGAATCACATGCAGTTTTTGGTCCTACGAGCAAGAGTTGTTTTCTGGTAAGGAAAGTCACTATTGTGCTCCCATTGGCATGCACAGTGCAAATAGCACTCGCATCTGTTCCCAGGAAGTACAGTGTATTGGACTGAAGAGGAGCTACTGTTCTTGTCAGTTTCCTAAGCAGAGTTGAACTAGATATGGCCCGTGTTTGTAGGAAGCACAGTTCTTTTGTTCTGAGCAAGCTCACTGTTCGGACCCCATAGGAAACACCGTAGAGTAGAAGAATGCACTTTTCTCAAAAGCAGAGTGTGTTTCTTGTAAGGCGAGCTAGCTTTTGTTTCCCAACCCTAAATGGAGTTGAATCACATGCAGTTTCTTGTCCTATGAGCCAGAGTTGTTTTCTGGTAAGCAGAGTCACTATTGTGCTCCCATTGCCATACACAGTGCAAATAGCACTCGCGTCTGTTCCCAGCACGTACAGTGTATTGGACTGAAGCAGAGCTACTGTTCTTGTCAGTTTCCAAAGCAGAGTTGAACTAGATATGGCCCGTGTGTGTTGGAAAAACAGTTCTTTTGTTCTGAGCAAGCTCACTGTTCGGACCCCATAGAAAACACAGTCGAGTAGAAGAGTGCACTTTTCTCAAAAGCAGAGTGTGTTTCTTGTAAGGCGAGCTAGCGTTTGTTTCCCAGTCCTAAATCGAGTTGAATCACATGCAGTTTCTTGTCCTACGAGCAAGAGTTGTTTTCTGTTAAGAAGAGTCACTGTTGCGCTTCCATTGTCATACACAGGGCAAATAGCACTGGCGTCTGTCCCAGCATGTACAGTATATTGGACTGAAGAGGATCTACTGTTCTTTTCAGTTTCCTAAGCAGAAATGAACTAGATATGGCCGTATTTGTAGGAAGCACAGTTCTTTTGTTCTGAGCAAGCTCACTGTTCGGACCCCATAGGAAGCACAGTCGAGGAGAAGAGCGCTCTTTTCTCAAAATCAGAGTGTCTTTCTTGTAAGGCGAGCTAGCATTTATTTCCCATTCCTAAATGGAGTTGAATCACATCCAGTTTTTGGTCCTAAGAGCAAGAGTTGTTTTCTGGTAAGGAAAGTCACTATTGTGCTCCCATTGCCATACACAGTGCAAATAGCACTCTCGTCTGTTCCCAGCAAGTACCGTGTATTGGACTGAAAAGGAGCTACTGTTCTTGTCAGTTTCCTAAGCAGAGTTGAACTAGATATGGCCCATGTGTGTAGGAAGCACAGTTCTTTTGTTCTGAGCAAGCTCACTGTTCGGACACCATAGGAAACACAGTAGAGTAGAAGAGTGCTCTTTTCTCAAAAGCAGAGTATGTTTCTTGTAAGGCGAGCTAGCGTTTGTTTCCCAATCCTAAATGGAGTTGAATCACATGCAGTTTCTGGTCCTACGAGCAAGAGTTTTTTTCTGGTAAGAAGAGTCACTATTGCGCTCCCATTGTCATAAACGGGGCAAATAGCACTGGCATCTGTGTACAGATGTATTGGACTGAAGAGGATCTGCTCTTCTTGTCAGTTTCCTAAGCATAATTGAACTAGATATGGCCCGTGTGTGTAGGAAGCACAGTTCTTTTGTTCTGAGCAAGCTCACTGTTCGGACCCCATAGGAAACACAGTAGAGTAGAGGAGTGCTCTTTTCTCAAAAGCAGAGTGTGTTTCTTGTAAGGTGAGCTAGTATTTGTTTCCCAATCAGAAATGGCGTTGAATCCCATGCAGTTTCTGGTCCTATGAGCAAGAGGTGTTTTCTGATAAGAAGAGTCACTATTGCACTCCTATTGCCATACACAGTGCAAATAGAACGCGAGTCTGTTCCCAGCTAGTACAGTGTATTGGACTGAAGAGGAGCTACCATTCTTGTCAGTTTCCTAATTAGAGTTGAACTAGATATGGCCCGTGTGTGTAGGAAACACAGTTCTTTTGTTCTGAGCAAGCTCACTGTTCAGACCCCAAAGGAAACACAGAGGAGTAGGAGAGTGCTCTTTTTTCAAAAGCTGAGTGTGGTTCTTGTAAGGCAAGCTAGCATTTGTTTCCCAGTCCTAAATGGAGTTGAATCACATCCTGTTTTTGGTCCTACGAGCAAGAGATGTTTTCTGGTAAGGAAAGTAACTATTGCACTCCGATTGCCATACACAGTGCAAATAGCACTCGCGTCTGTTCCCAGCATGTACAGTTTATTGGACTGAAGCGGAGCTACTCTTCTTGTCAGTTTCCTAGGTGGAGTTGAACTAGATATGGCCCCTGTGTGTAGGAAGCACATTTCTTTTGTTCTGAGCAAGCTCACTATTCCGACCCCATAGGAAACGCAGTAGAGTAGAAGAGTGCTGTTTTCTCAAAATCAGAGTGTCTTTCTTGTAAGGTGAGCTAGTGTTTGTTTCCCAGTCAAAAATGGAGTTGAATCCCATGCAGTTTCTGGTCCTATGAGCAAGAGTTGTTTTCTGATAAGAAGAGTCACTATTGTGCTCCTATTGCCATACACAGTGCAAATAGCACTCGCATCTGTTCCCAGCTAGTACAGTGTATTGGACTCTAAAGGAGCTACCGTTCTTGTCAGTTTCCTAAGCAGAGTTGAACTAGATATGGCCCCTGTGTGTAGGAAGCACAGTTCTTTTTTTCTGAGCAAGCTCACTGTTGGGACCCCATAGGAAAGACAGTAGTGTAGAAGAGTGCTCTTTTCTCAAAAGCAGAGTGTGTTTCTTGTAAGGCGAGCTAGCGTTTGTTTCCCAGTCATAAATGGAGTTGAATCACATGCAGTTTCTTGTCCTACGAGCAAGAGTTGTTTTCTGGTAAGAAGAGTCACTATTGTGCTCCTATTGTCATACACAGGGCAAATAGCACTGGCGTCTGTTCCCAGCATGTACAGTGTATTGGACTGAAGAGTATCTGCTGTTCTTGTCAGTTTCCTAAGCAGAATTGAACTAGATATGGCCGTATTTGTAGGAAGCACAGTTCTTTTGTTCTGAGCAAACTCACTGTTCTGGCCATATAGGAAACACAGTAGAGTAGAAGAGTGCTCTTTTCTCAAAAGCAGAGTGTGTTTCTTGTAAGGTGAGCTAGCGTTTTTTTCCCAGTCCTAAATGGAGTTGAATCACATGCAGTTTTTGGTCCTACGAGCAAGAGTTGTTTTCTGGTGAAGAAAGTCACTATTGCGCTCCCATTGCCATACACAGTGCAAATAGCACTCATGTCTGTTCCCAGCAAGTACAGTGTATTGGACTGAAGCGGAGCTACTGTTCTTGTCAGTTTCCTAAGCAGACTTGAACTAGATATGGCCCCTGTGTGTAGGAAGCACAATTCTTTTGTTCTGAGAATGCTCACTGTTCTGGCCCTATAGGAAACACAGTAGAGTAGAAGAGTGCTCTTTTCTCAAAAGCAGAGTGTGTTTCTTGTAAGGCGAGCTAGCGATTGTTTCCCAATCCTAAATGGAGATGAATCACATGCAGTTTCTGCTCCTACGAGCAAGAGTTGTTTTCTGGTAATAAGAGTCACTATTGCGCTCCCATTGTGATACTAGGGCAAATAGCACTGGCGTCTGTTCCCAGCATGTACAGTGTATTGGACTGAAGAGGAGCTACTGTTAATGTCAGTTTCCTAAGCAGAGTTGAACTAGATATGGCCCCTGTGTGTAGGAAGCACAGTTCTTTTGTTCTGAGAATGCTCACTGTTCGGGCACCATAGGAAACACAGTAGAGTAGAAGAGTGCTCTTTTCTCAAAAGCAGAGTGTGTTTCTTGTAAGGCGAGCTAGCGTTTGTTTCCCAGTCCTAAATAGAGTTGAATCACATGCAGTTTTTGGTCCTACGACCAAGAGATGTTTTCTGGTAAGGAAAGTCACTATTGCGCTCCCATTGCCATACACAGTGCAAATAGCACTCACGTCTGTTCCCAGCAAGAACAGTGTATTGGACTGAAGAGGAGCTACTGTTCTTGTCAGTTTCCAAAGCGGAGTTGAACTAGATATGGCCCGTGTGTGTAGGAATAACAGTTCTTTTGTTCTGAGCAAGCTCACTGTTCGGACCCCATAGGAAACACAGTCGAGTAGAAGAGTGCACTTTTCTCAAAAGCAGAGTGTGTTTCTTGTAAGGCGAGCTAGCGTTTGTTTCCCAGTCCTAAATGGAGTTGAATCACATACAGTTTCTTGTCCTACGAGCAAGAGTTGTTTTCTGCTAAGAAGAGTCACTGTTGCGCTCCCCTTGTCATACAAAGGGCAAATAGCACTGGCGTCTGTTCCCAGCATGTACAGTGTATTGGACTGAAGAGGAGCTACTGTTCTTGTCAGTTTCCTAAGTAGAGTTGAACTAGATATGGCCCGTGTGTGTAGGAAGCACAGTTCTTTTGTTCGGAGCAAGCTCACTGTTCGGATCCCATAGGATACACAGTAGAGTAGAAGAGTGCTCTTTTCTCAAAAGCAGAGTGTGGTTCTTGTAAGGCGAACTAGCGTTTGTTTCCCAGTCCTAAATGGAGTTGAATCACATGCAGTTTCTTGTCCTATGAGCAAGAGTTGTTTTCTGGTAAGAAGAGTCACTATTGTGCTTCCATTGTCATACACATGGAAAATAGCACTTGCGTCTGTTGCCAGCAACTACAGTGTTTTGGACTGAAAAGGAGCTACTGTTCTTGTCAGTTTCCTAAGCAGAGTTGAACTAGATATGGCCCATGAGTGGAGGAAGCACAGTTCTGTTGTTCTGAGCAAGCTCACTGTTCGGTCCCCATAAAATACACAGTAGAGTAGAAGAGTGCTCTTTTCTCAAAAGCACAGTGTGTTTCTTGTAAGGCGAGCTACCGTTTGTTTCCCAGTCCTAAATCGAGTTGAATCACATGCAGTTTCTTGTCCTACGAGCAAGAGTTGTTTTCTGGTAAGAAGAGTCACTATTGCGCTCCCATTGTCATACACAGGGCAAATAGCACTTGCGTCTGTTCCCAGCATGTACAGTGTACTGGACTGAAGAAGATCTACTGTTCTTGTCAGTTTCCTAAGCAGAATTGAACTAGATATGGCCGTATTTGTAGAAAGCACAGTTCTTTTCTTCTGAGCAAACTCACTGTTCTGGCCCTATAGGAAACACAGTAGAGTAGAAGAGTGCTCTTTTCTCAAAAGCAGAGTGTGTTTCTTGTAAGGTGAGCTAGCGTTTATTTCCCAGTCCTAAATGGAGTTGAATCACATGCAGTTTCTTGTCCTACGAGCAAGAGTTGTTTTCTGGTAATAAGAGTCACTATTGCGCTCCCATTGTCATACACAGGGCAAATAGCACTGGCGTCTGTTCGCAGCATGTACAGTGTATTGGACTGAAGAGTATCTACTGTTCTTGTCACTTTCCTAAGCAGAATTGAACTATATAAGGCGATATTTGTAGGAAGCACAGTTCTTTTGTTCTGAGCAAACTCACTGTTCTGGCACTATGGGAAACACAGTAGAGTAGAAGAGTGCTCTTTTCTCAAAAGCAGAGTGTGTTTCTTGTAAGGCGAGCTAGCGTTTGTTTCCCAGTCCTGAATGGAGTTGAATCACATGCAGTTTCTTGTCCTACGAGCAAGAGTAGTTTTCTGTTAAGAAGAGTCACTATTGCGCTCCCATTATCATACACAGGGCAAATAGCACTGTCGTCGTTTCCCAGCAAGTACAGTGTATTGGACTGAAGGGGATCTACTGTTCTTGTCAGTTTCCTAAGCAGAATTGAACTAGATAAGGCGGTATTTGTAGGAAGCACAGTTCTTTTGTTCTGAGCAAACTCACTCTTCTGGCCCTATAGGAAACACAGTAGAGTAGAAGAATGCTCTTTTCTCAAAAGCAGAGTGTGTTTCTTGTAAGGTGAGCTAGCGTTTGTTTCCCAGTCCTAAATGGAGTTGAATCACATGAAGTTTCTTGTACTACGAGCAAAACTTGTTTTCTGGTAAGAAAAGTCACTATTGTGCTCCCATTGTCATACACAGGGCAAATAGCACTGGCGTCTGTTCCCAGCAAGTACAGTGTATTGGACTGAAGCGGAGCTACTGTTCATGTCAGTTTCCTAAGCATAGTTGAACTAGATATGGCCCCTTTGTGTAGGAAGCACAGTTCTTTTGTTCTGAGCAAGCTCACTGTTCGGACCCCATAAGAAACTCAGTAGAGTAGAAGAGTGCTCTTTTGTCAAAAGCAGAGTGTGTTTCTTGTAATGCGAGCTAGCGTTTGTTTCCCAGTCATAAATGGAGTTGAATCACATGCAGTTTCTTGTCCTACGAGCAAGAGTTGTTTTCTGGTAAGGAAAGTCACTATTGCGCTCCCATTGCCATACACAGTGCAAATATCATTCGCGTCTGTTCCCAGCAAGTACAGTGTATTGGACTAAAGCGGAGCTACTGTTCTTGTCAGTTTCCTAAGCATAGTTGAACTAGATATGGCCCATGTGTGTAGGAAGCACAGTTCTTTTGTTCTGAGAATGCTCACTGTTCTGGCCTTATAGGAAAGACATTAGAGTAGAAGAGTGCTCTTTTCTCAAAAGCAGAGTGTGTTTCTTGTAAGGCGAGCTGGCGTTTGTTTCCCAGTTTTAAATGGAGTTGAATCACATGCAGTTTCTGGTCCTACGAGCAAGAGTTGTTTTCTGGTAAGAAGAGTCACTATTGCTCCCATTGTCATAAACAGGGCAAATAGCACTGGCATCTATTCCCAGCAAGTACAGTGTATTGGAGTGAAGAGGATCTACTGTTCTTGTCAGTTTCCTAAGCCTAATTGAACTAGATATGGCCCGTGTGTGTAGGAAGCACAGTTCTTTTGTTCTGAGCAAGCTAACTGTTTTGGCCCTATAGGAAACACAGTAGAGTAGAAGAGTGATCATTTCTCAAAAGCAGAGTGTATTTCTTGTAAGGCGAGCTAGCGTTTGTTTCCCAGTCCTAAATGGAGTTGAATCACATGCAGTTTTTGGTCCTACGAGCAAGAGTTGTTTTCTGGTAAGGAAAGTCACTATTGTGCTCCCATTGGCATGCACAGTGCAAATAGCACTCGCGTCTGTTCCCAGGAAGTACAGTGTATTGGACTGAAGAGGAGCTACTGTTCTTGTCAGTTTCCTAAGCAGAGTTGAACTAGATATGGCCCGTGTGTTTAGGAAGCACAGTTCTTTTGTTCTGAGCAAGCTCACTGTTCGGACCCCATAGGAAACACCGTAGAGTAGAAGACTGCTCTTTTCTCCAAAGCAGAGTGTGTTTCTTGTAAGGCGAGCTAGCTTTTGTTTCCCAACCCTAAATGGAGTTGAATCACATGCAGTTTCTTGTCCTATGAGCCAGAGTTGTTTTCTGGTAAGCAGAGTCACTATTGTGCTCCCATTGCCATACACAGTGCAAATAGCACTCGCGTCTGTTCCCAGCACGTACAGTGTATTGGACTGAAGCAGAGCTACTGTTCTTGTCAGTTTCCAAAGCAGAGTTGAACTAGATATGGCCCGTGTGTGTTGGAAAAACAGTTCTTTTGTTCTGAGCAAGCTCACTGTTCGGACACCATAGGAAACACAGTAGAGTAGAAGAGTGCTCTTTTCTCAAAAGCACAGTATGTTTCTTGTAAGGCGAGCTAGCGTTTGTTTCCCAATCCTAAATGGAGTTGAATCACATGCAGTTTCTGGTCCTACGAGCAAGAGTTTTTTTCTGGTAAGAAGAGTCACTATTGTGCTCCCATTGTCATACACAGGGCAAATAGCACTGGCATCTGTTCCCAGCATGTACAGTGTTTCGGACTGAAGAGGATCTACTGTTCTTGTCTGTTTCCTAAGCAGAGTTGAACTAGATATGGCCCGTGTATGTAGGAAGCACAGTTCTTTTGTTCTGAGCAAGCTCACTGTTCGGACCCATTGGATACAAAGTAGAGTAGAAGAGTGCTCTTTTCTCAAAAGCAGAGTGTGTTTCTTGTAAGGCGAGCTAGCGTTTGTTTCCCAGTCTTAATGGAGTTGAATCACATGCAGTTTCTTGTCCTACGAGCAAGAGTAGTTTTCTGGGAAGAAGAGTCACTATTGCGTTCCCATTGTCATACAAAGGGCAAATAGCACTGGCGTCTGTTCCCACCATGTACAGTGTATTGGACTGAAGAGGATCTACTGTTCTTGTCAGTTTCCTAAGCAGATTTGAACTAGATATGGCCGTATTTGTATGAAGCACAGTTATTTTGTTCTGAGCAAGCTCAGTGTTCTGGCCATATAGGAAACACAGTAGAGTAGAAGAGTGCTCTTTTCTCAAAAGCAGAGTGTGTTTTTTGTAAGGCGAGCTAGCGTTTGTTTCCCAGTCCTAAATGGAGTTGAATCACATGCTGTTTCTTGTCCTACGAGCAAGAGTTGTTTTCTGGTAAGAAGAGTCACTATTGCGCTCCCCTTGTCATACACAGTGCAAATAGCACTCGCGTCTGTTCCCAGCAAGTACAGTGTATTGGACTAAAGGGGAGCTACTGTTCTTGTCAGTTTCCTTAGCAGAGTTGAACTAGATATGGCCCGTGTGTGTAGGAAGCACAGTTCTTTTGTTCTGAGCAAGCTCACTGTTCGGACACCATAGGAAACACAGTAGAGTAGAAGAGTGCTCTTTTCTCAAAAGCAGAGTGTGTTTCTTGTAAGGTGAGCTAGCGTTTGTTTCCCAATCCTAAATGGAGATGAATCACATGCAGATTCTCGTCCTACGAGCAAGAGTTGTTTTCTGGTAAGAAGAGTCACTATTGCGCTCCCATTGTCATACACAGGGCAATTAGCACTGGCGTCTGTTCCCAGCATGTACAGTGTATTGGACTGAAGAAGATCTACTGTTCTTGTCAGTTTCCTAAGCAGAATTGAACTAGATATGGCCGTGTGTGTAGGAAGCACAGTTTTTTGCTCTGAGCAAGCTCACTGTTCTGGCCCTATAGGAAACAAAGTAGAGTAGAAGAGTGATGGTTTCGAAAAAGCAGAGTGTCTTTCTTGTAAGACGAGCTAGAGTTTGTTTCCCAGTCCTAAATGGAGTTGAATCACATGCAGTTTCTGGTCCTACGAGCAAGAGTTGTTTTCTGGTAAGGAAAGTCACTATTGCGCTCCCATTGCCATACACAGTGAAAATAGCACTTGCGTCTGTTCCCAGCAAGTGCAGTGTATTGGACTGAAGAAGAGCTACTGTTCTTGTCAGTTTCCTAAGCAGAGTTGATCTAGATATTGCCCATGTGTGTAGGAAACACAGTTCTTTTGTTCTGAGCAAGCTCTCTGTACGGACCTCATAAGAAACACAGTAGAGTAGAAGACTGCTCCTTTCTCAAAAGCAGAGTGTGTTTCTTGTAAGGCGAGCTAGCGTTTGTTTCCCAATCCTAAATGGAGATGAATCACATGCAGTTGCTTGTCCTTCAAGTAAGAGATGTTTTCTAGTAAGAAGAGTCACTATTGCGCTCCCATTGTCATACACAGGGCAAATAGCACTGGCGTCTGTTCCTAGCATGTACAGTGTATTGGACTGAAGAGCATCTACTGTTCTTCTCAGTTTCCTAAGCAGAGTTGAAATAGATATGGCCCGTGTGTGTAGGAAGCACAGTTCTTTTGTTCTGAGATTGCTCACTGTTCCAGCCTTATAGGAAAGACATTAGAGTAGAAGAGTCCTCCTTTTTCAAAAGCAGAGAGTGTTTCTTGTAAGTCAAGCTAGCGTTTGTTTCCAAGTCCTAAATGGAGTTGAATCACATGCAGTTTCTGGTCCTATGAGCAAGAGTTGTTATCTGGTAAGAAGAGTCACTATTGCGCTTCCATTGTCATAAACGGGGCAAATAGCACTGGCATCTGTTCCCACCAAGTACAGTGTATTGGAATGAAGAGGAGCTGCTGTTCTTGTCAGTTTCCTAAGCATAATTGAACTAGATATGGCCCGTGTGTGTAGGAAGCACAGTTCTTTTGTTCTGAGCAAGCTTTCTGTTCGGACCCCATAGGAAACACAGTAGAGTAGAGGAGTGCTCCTTTCTCAAAAGCAGAGTGTGTTTCTTGTAAGGAAAGCTAGCATTTGTTTCCCAGTCCTAAATGGAGTTGAATCACATCTTGTTTTTGGTCCTACGAGCAAGAGTTGTTTTCTGGTAATAAAGTCACTGTTGCGCTCCCATTGCCATACACAGTATAAATAGCACTCGCATCTGTTCCCAGCAAGTACAGTGTATTGGAC